>NW_022196904.1:91433800-91462357 GCF_008632895.1 Mastomys coucha
GAAGGAAGGAAGGAAGGAAGAAGCAAAAAGATGTTCTGGATGTCTGGATGGTTACTTTTTTGTTACGAAATAAAAAATACTCTTGGGAGATTTGCTTGCCCACACCCAATATGGCGGCAGGAGAATTCGGTTCCCGCCAGGTCCACTTTCACCCAATGTGGTGGAGAGAAGGGCAGTCTCCGGGGCTTTGCCCACACTCAATATGGCGGCCAAGGGACTCGCTAGTGGACTTTCTACAATTCAGTTTCCGCCCATTCAACTCCCGGCGTTCAAACGTCATTCGAATTCCGTCGCGTTGCTTTGAACGTCACGGGTGGCGGGAGCGGGAACGAGTTCGTAATTTGGTTCCTGTCTTCTGGGGAGGGAAGTCCCGTCCGTCGCGCAGCTTCAGTCCCTTCGTCCGAGCAGCCTCTAGGAGTCCAGCCCTTCACATTTGACAGTCGTCTCTGTCCCATCTTCGCCTCGGAGCTGCTAACTGGTCTCGAACCCCTCAGCACTTGAGCTTCTAGCGGCGATGCACGTGATCAAGCGAGGTGCGGGGTCCGTGGGGATGAGGAGGGGAGAGGGGACCCCGGCTGCTGAGCGCCCAGCGGTTACTCTCGCCGGCCCGGCCGCCCGGCCGCCCGGCCCGCGGCGCCTCACCACTTCCCGCTCTTCCCGCCGCCGCTTCCCGCCCTGGCTGGCTGTCAGCTGGGCCTGTACGCGCTGAGTCTGTCTCCATCCTCTTGACCTTTGTGTGTTCCCTTTGGATTTGACATTGTGCTCCCTTCCAGACTTACTCCTACCCTGTCTGAGATTGTTTCCGAGCACTGTTCCTCCTTGCCGCCATCCTCAGAGGTAGCTGCTTTTGGCTCCATTTTACAGAAGAGGTTGCAAAGACAGAAAAAGCACCCCTACATCCCCATCCCACCCCGGCTAGTAGTCCACAGGGGCTAGTAGGTTAGAATTGAAACCCATAGCCCATAATAGCCCTGCGTCTGTCTTTTTTCATTTCTTAAACAAAAGAACAAACAAACAAAAAACTTCGGAGTCGATTATCTGGCTGGCGTAGGAGGAAATAAGGAAAGAAAAGACTGGACACCACATTTTTGAACACCTGTCATTTTTCTGGTCTCTTCCGAGGTGGGAGTGTGGTATCTCTCCTGCCTCTGCATTTTTTTTTTTTTGGTGGGGGGGGAGGGTTTTTGTACTTTGTTCTTGGGACAGGGTTTCTCTGACTGGCCTGGAACTTACTCTGTGTAGCCTCAAACTCACAGAGGTCTGCCTCCTCTACCATAGGTGACTTTTAATCCAATAGACAAAGACTTTTAATCAAATAGACATGATTAATTACTGAGCAGTCTCTGCAGAACCCAAAGACATAAGCATTTCACTTTGGGGACAGTTTTAAAAGCTGAATACGCTTGATTCTTTGGTATTGCCATCTTAATAACTGCTAATGCTAACAGTGATTTGATTCTTTAGATGGCCGCCAAGAGCGAGTTATGTTTGACAAAATTACATCACGAATCCAGAAACTCTGTTATGGGCTCAATATGGACTTCGTTGATCCTGTAAGTAAATACAGTGTATATCATGGGTTCTTTGCTTCATGTGATTTTAGGTAATTCTTGGGAAGTCTTGTGGAAGAGTTTAAGCTAGAGCTGGGGGTGCTGAAGGGGCCAAAGTCACTTATCTCTAGCCCTTCACTTAAACTATACTTCAGAGTTAAATGTGAGTTTATTGCCTGAAACTTAATTTTGATCTGTCCTTCAAGCTCTCACTTTTTGGAGAACTTGGAATGTGGACAAAGAGGGGACTGCTGCTTAGGCATCTTATATACCCTCATTTAGCCATACAGTATAGAAATTAGTTCTAGTTACCATCATCCGGAATTAAGAGCATTGTGTAGCTTACTCGTTTTACTTTTAAGGTTCTCTAACGATTTTATAAATACATATATAAAATATACTTTTGTCATATTTTCTTTAGTGGCCTCTTATCCTTCCTACAGCCCTCTTCTCCATAAGTCTCTTAGTGCTTTGTGTTTGTGTGTGAGTGTGTGTGCTTATGTGTGTGTTTGTGAGTGTGTGTCTGTGTCCCCGTCTGTCCCACTTCATTTACTTTTAGCTGGTGTATGAGCTTTGGTCTGGAGTTAATTTACTTAACTGATCAAGGACAACTTAGCGGTGATTGCGTCCCTGAGGAGGAGGACTCCACCATTTTTTTAAGGTTTAGTTTGTGTCTCTGTGAGTGTCTACCACATGTGTGCAAGTACCTGAAGGGGCCAGAAGAGGGTATTCAGTCTTGTGGAGCTAGTTAAATGCGGTTGGGAATCACCACGATGTGTGTCAGAAACCCAAGTCAGGTCCTTTGGAAGAGCGATACTCTTTTAACTCTTTCAACTGCTGAGCTGCCTCTCTAGCTCTCATGAATATATCTTATTCTTGTGATAGCCCCAATGTGACAGTTATCTAATGAGGTACTTAATAAATGCTTAGGTACCCAGAGTGAGAAAATAATTTTATATCTTAAAATATATTTATTATAATTCTATACATTTTGGACTTTGAGATAGTAATTAAAATGGTCGAAAGTTAATATTGGGATGAGTTTAAGACCTCATCCTATTTCATTTTTATTCTGTAGATAAGACAGGTTTAAAGGGAGAGGAGGGGACTGGGTAAAGTTAATGTTAGTGCAACGAGAAACAAATAGAGTAGCTTGAGTTTTAGATATTCTATTGCCTCATCTAACAGCACATGTCCTCATGCGGGGATGCATTAGTGGCCTTCAGCTTTCCAGGGCGGATCCTGTTGAAAAACTCTGGGTGCTAGTCGATGTAGACACATGGATGCTGTGCTATTCCGAGTTCTGATTACTTGCCACAGAGCATCAGAAACTCTATGGGCTTGACTGCTTTCATACTTATCTGCTGAGCGAAGAACATGATATCAGCAGCAAGCTGGCTTAGCTATGTTATAAATACCGGTGATCAGAGGAACCACCCACACTCAGACTGCTTTTGAAGGAGATAGGCTTTGACCAACTTTCCCAGTTAAGCTGTTTTTAAAAAAAGATTTAGTAAATACGTAGATAGAACGCAGAATTTCTTTTTCTTTAGAATGTATGGTGGCCTGAGGAGATAGCTCAGTGGGAAAAGTGCTTGCTTTGTAAGCATAAGACTGTGGGTTTGGATCCCAGCACCCACGTGGAAAAGCCAGGTATGCAGCAATATGTTAAACTGCAGCTCTGGGCAACTGAAGAGAGGGCCAGATCCTAGGTGTCCATGAAGACAGCAGGTTCCAAGCTCAGGGAGACAGTCTCGAAGAATAAGGCAGTTGACACAAGGTCAAGGAATGGACCTCTTTCCTCGCTGGCTCCTTTGACCATGTGTCTGATGTGCTTGTGGGTTGTTTTTTGTTGTTGTTGTGTTTGCTTTATGTTTTTTCTTTGTTCTTTGTACATTTATCCTTACTGCTATGAAAGAAAATAATTGTAATCAGCTCCAATGAACTTAACAAAAACATTCTAGTTTTAGCCAGCCAAGGGTACATAGTAAGAATGTGTCTGAAAACAAAACCAAAAAATCAACAAATACCAAAGCTATTCATATACTCTATTTTATGCTTTTGGTACTATTGATCTTTACATCTTCAATGTCTTTTACTAAAATAAAAAGGAGAGCAGTTGAATCCTGAAATCAACTTTGACCTCCTCATGTTCCTGTGTAGCTGAGTGTGTCTACACCAGTGTGTGTGTGCGCATGTTTGCACACACACAATGTATGGTAATGGGGTTGGGGAGATGGCTCAGTTGGTAGTGCTTGTCTCCTAGACAAGAGGATTCATGGGAAAAGTCAGGTGTGAGAGTGTGTGCTTGTGGGAAGGCAGATACAGGGGACTCCCTGAAGTTTACTGGCAGGTTATTTTGCTCAGTCAGTGTACTCCAGGATCAAAAACTAAAGTGGGATTGGGGGTGGAGAGATGCTCATCAGTTAAGAGCACTGGCTGCTCTTCCAGAGGTCCTGCATTCAGTGCCCAGTACCCACCTGGCATCTCACACTGTCTATAACTCCAGTTTCAGAGGATCTGATATTTCTGCATTCTCTGGCACGAGGCATATACTCTTTTAAAAAGCTAAATTAAGACTTTTAAGAAGTGACACTAACTCTTGGGATAGTGTTTTTCAGATGAGGTTATATTGTTATAACTTTGCTTGCCTTAATGACGCTCCTAAGGAAGCTGTTGTTTCTCAGGAAAGCTCAGATAACTATTGGTTTTATTTTTGTAGGCTCAGATCACCATGAAAGTAATCCAAGGCCTATATAGCGGGGTCACCACAGTGGAACTGGACACCCTGGCTGCTGAGACAGCTGCGACCTTGACCACGAAGCACCCGGACTATGCCATCCTGGCAGCAAGGATTGCTGTCTCTAACTTGCACAAAGAAACAAAGAAAGTGTTCAGTGGTACGTCTGAAGTAAAAACATTAGAAAGAGTTTAATGGTGTCATAAAATTATAGGAATAACAATTACATAAAGATCAATCTTACTTTAAAAAGCAGTATACAATTTAGTGGCAGCGTGGCAACTAGAACTTCCTGTTTTTCCATGTAGCTGACCTGCTGTGTGAAAGAGAGCCTGTGTGTGTGTATATGTGTGTGTGTGTGTGTGTGTGTGTGCGTGCATCTGCCTGCCTGCCTGCCTGCCTGCATGTGTGTGTGTTGTGTTGAAACAGGATTTCATGTAACCTGGGCTGGCAGCAGACTCAGTTTGTAGCCAAAGCTGGCCTTGAACTCTTTTTTTTTTTTTTTTTGAGATTTATTTATTTTATGTATATGAATACACCGTTGCTCTTTTCAGACACACCAGAAGAGGGCACCAGACCCCCATTACAGATGGTCGTGAGCGACCATGTGGTTGCTGGGAATTGAACTCAGGACCTCTGGAAGAGCAGTCAGTGCTCTGAACTGCTGAGCCACCTCTCCAGCCCCTGCTTTGAACTCTTGATTCTCATGACTCTAACCAAGTTCTAGGATTACGGGCATATGTCATCATACTGTCTTTTGAGTTTCTGTTCTTAAACTTTCATATTAATTTTAAGTTATGTGTGTGTGTTTTGTGTATTTGTATGTGTGTGGACAAATGTGTACCACAGCATGTGTGTGAAGGTCAAAGGACAACTTGTGGGAAGTGGTCCCAGGGATGGAACTCAGGTCATTGGGTTTGGTGGCAAATACTTTTTCTGTTGAGCCATCTTGCTGACCTAAGTTTTCTTTTCTTTTCTTTTTTTTCTTTAAGAATTAAAAAGAAAAAAAAGAAAGACAAAAAGAAAACTAAGTGGTGAGAAGTCACTAACAGTCACTTGGGAATTGCTGATAAGCTATAAGGTCTAACATTCATTTTCTTTGAAAGAATATTTCCTTTATATATAATATATTATTCTATTATTACTCAACAGAGTAATAATTTGTTGAGTATTTTCTCCGCTAGGTGCTGAAGTTGATACTAAACAAGGACTGAGAGCCATTGTTTTAAAACGGCCATTGAGTGGTTTTGACTTTACTCTTTTTTCATCTTCTCTTTCCTCAGATGTGATGGAGGATCTCTACAACTACATAAATCCGCACAACGGCAAACATTCTCCCATGGTGGCCAGCTCAACACTCGACATTGTTATGGCCAATAAGGATGTATGTACAACATTTTTTTTGTGGTGGAAATTTAAATTTTTTTTTCTTTTTTAAAATAATACATTTAAGGCTGGGCAGTGGTGGCAAATGCCTTTAATTCCAGCACCCAGGAGGCAGAGGTAGGTGGATCTCTATGCGTTCCAGGCCAGCCTGGTCTACAGAGTGAGTTCCAGGACAGTCAGGGCTACACAGAGAAACCCTGTCATGAAAACGACAACAACGACCATGACAGAGTGCGTTTAAGGACATTTAAATAGTACAGAAGGCAAAGATAAAAACCAAACCTCATGCTCTAGATTCTGTGTATATGTACGTGTCTGTGTGTATACTGGGCATACTGTTGCTGTTTTCACTATAATTCATGGATATCAGCCTTTACCTCATTATCCTTGTGTGACAGAGATGTAGGGTTTTTAGTAGAAACTCAGGCTAGCTCTCTAAATGTTAGCTCTTAAGGAAACTTAAAAGAAACAGCCATTTGGATGTAGTTTGTAATAGAGTTTTCCCATCCCTTTTTTTCTTTAAGGTTTTGTTTTAGATTTTATTTTTACTTTATGTGTATGGATGTTTTGCTTGCATATGTTTGTGTGCACCATGTGTGTGGTCGGTGCCCACAGACGCCAGAAGATGGTATTGGATTCAGATTTGCTGGGACTATTAAAGTTATGCATGGTTCTGAGCTACCATGTGGGTGCAGGGACTTGAACCCTGATCCTCTGAAAGAAGAGCCGTGCTCTTAACCACTGAACCATCCCACCAGCCCTCTTACAAGATCTAAATTTTTAGTCCTGGTGGACCTGGGACCTGTGGCTTCCTCTGTGCTTCTGCCTTGTGAGTGCTGGGATTGCAGATGTGAGCACCACACCTCACCCTGGTCAGAATCTTGAAGACATATTAAAAAAATAGGTAACAGTAGCAAAACCTGAAGCTAAAAAATAAATACTGGAAAATAAGCGGTAGTCTAGTGCTTCAGTTCTTTGCTCATCCTCAGCCTACACCTAGTTTTGACTGCAAAATGCCCTTCAAAGTTTGACAAATGGGAGGTTTTAGATAATACTATGACTGATCTGATCACACCTAATTATTTTTGTTTTCTTCTAAATGGCTTTATAACTTACCAAAGCTCTTTAATAATGACCAATTCTATAATATTTTTCTGCCACGATGGTAATTCATTTTCACTCTGTTAAAGGACCATGAATTTCCAAAGCCTATAAGCTACTTTCTGTTTGCTTATAATACATATGACTTTGTTTTGTTTAAAGTAGGCTCATTGTCAGAAATTTGCAGCAGGAAATGTTAATACACGCTTATGATCCTAGCAGTCAGGAAGCAAGAGTCAGGACTGTCTGTGCAAGTTCAAGACCAGTCTGCCGGTCTCCTTAGTCTAGGCTAGTCAGGGATACATAGCAAGTTTCTGTCTCAGAAATAAATAACTGTACACATATACCATAAAAAGTATAAATTAGTGTGTGGTACCAATATTTTAATATTAACTAGTATGAAAGCATGTTTGGTATCCTATATTAGTCTTAGTTCTGGAGTCAGCTAAAAACATTAGAAGTTGAGAAAGTACATTTTATTATTTTAATTATGGATTCTTCTTAATTCCCTTCAGCGCCTGAATTCTGCCATTATCTATGACCGAGATTTCTCTTATAACTACTTTGGCTTTAAGGTAAATAAATAAATAATGGGTTTCAAATATATGGGGCTTTCTTTTTAAATCAGGAAGTATAGTGGTTTGTTTATACTGGTGATTTAGTTTGAATGCACCTCGTTATGGTAGGGTTAGGGTAGGGTTAGGGTTATGGTAGGATTAAGGTTATGGTAGGATTAAGGTTATGGTAGGGTTATGGTAGGGCTATGGTATGGTTAAGGTTATGGTAGGATTATGGTAAGGTTATGGTTGGGTTAGGGTTATGGTAGGGTTATGTTTGGGTAGGGTTATGGTTGGGTAGGGTTATGGTAGGGTTAGTATAGGGTTATGGTAGTGGTGATATTTTAAGTTATGCAAAATTAACTTATTCATTAATAGCTTTTGAACCCTCCAAATACTGTGGATTATTTTTAAAATTACATGTATAATGTGTCACAGTCCATATTCTACTACTGTTTTCTCAATAACTATTGATTCTCTACTCTGTGTTTGTTTAAATATATTGTGTTGTTTACATAATGCAGTGACTAAGGACAGGAATGTTAATATGAGACTAACTTTGTCCTGCTCTCCCATTTCCTATTCATAAGCTATATAGTCAGTTTTAGTCCTAGGATGGGGATAATATTCAACATACTCTTCTGGAGATTAATATGTCTCGGTTAGTCTAGTCTCTTACAAGCACTCTGAGATGTTGGGACATATTGCTGCTGCTGCTGCTGCTGCTGCTGCTGCTGCTGCTGCTGCTGCATACCACAGCCCATAGTGTTGTACACTGTTGCATGCAAGCAGGCCTTTTCCAAAAATTGGCATGTGATCTTAGCTAAAGTAGAACAGTCACGTGATAATGTTCTAGACTGAAGATAGAAATGGTAAATGTTATTCTTTTCATTTAAAATGATAACACTGAGAGATTTCAGCAGGTCACCTTACTGTGAATTGCATATCCACTATGTATTTACAAACATGAGAATTCTTTGGCTGCTTTCCTCTTCTAGACGCTGGAACGGTCATATTTGCTGAAGATCAATGGAAAAGGTAAGAGATGAAAATGTATGTTGTTTTTATTCATTATAATAAATGTAGAGCTTTGCCCTATTAGCCTTCACATTTCTATTTAGACTCTGAATAACATTTTAAAACATTTATTGCATTTGGGGCTGGAGAGATGGCTCAGATGGCTCTTGCAGAGGACCCTGGTTCAATTTTCAGCATCTATGTGGCACCTCACAACTGTCTTTAACAGCAGTTCTAGGGAATCCAATGCCCTCTTCTTGTGTCTGTGGGCACCAGACATGCACGTGGTACATAGACATGCATATGTAAGCAAAACACCATACACGTTACAAAACTTTGTTACATTTATTTACTAGTGTGCATGGGTGTGGGGATGGAGGGAGGGAGGCGCCCTGTGCCATCATGTACTTTGGAAGTGGATGGAGGGAGGGAGGTGCCCTGTGCCATAATATAGTGTGGAAGTGGATGGAGGGAGGGAGGCACCCTGTGCCATCATGTAGTGTGGAAGTGGAGGCCGGGGACTGAGCTCAGGTTGTTAGCCTTAGCAACAAGTGCTTGTGCCTGCTGAGCCATTTTGTAGTCATCCAAATAACATTTTGTTGTTTGATTATAAACAAACATGGTAAGAACAGTAAAAATGTCTCTAAATTACAATTGAAGTAATCGTTTTGCTTTTTTGTAAAGTTTTTAGAAGTTTCTTTTGCTGTTTATTTTTTGGTTCACATGTGTTTCAGCCTAATCTGACGTGTCTGTTATCTGGAAATTCCTGCTTTGTTTTTAGTGGCTGAAAGACCACAGCATATGTTGATGCGGGTATCTGTGGGGATTCACAAAGAAGATATTGATGCTGCAATTGAAACCTACAACCTCCTTTCTGAGAAGTGGTTTACTCATGCCTCTCCTACTCTCTTCAATGCTGGGACCAACCGCCCACAGCTGTCCAGGCACGTGTCTCTAGCTGCTTTTTGTTGCTGTTTCTTTTTTAAAAAAATATTCATGTATATTAGTGCTTTGTCTGCATGTGTGTATGTGTACCGTGTGTGTGCAATATTCATGTATATTAGTGCTTTGTCTGCATGTGTGTATGTGTGCCATGTGTGTGCCTATCGCCCATGATCAGAAAAGGGCATTGGATCCCTGGAACTGGAGTTAGATAGTTCTGAGCTAACAATGTGGGTGCAAGGAATTGAACCCACATTAGCTAATGTTCTTAACCACTGAATCAACTCTACAGCCCCTAAAGCTGCTTTTATAAAAGGTTTGACTAGGGAAATAAGAAAAAGCCAGGTGGTTCATCACATTAAAAACAAACAAAAACTTCAGTCAATTATTGCCTGCTCTGATTAAATAATTTGCATTTTGGAACAGTCTCTGACTATTGTGGTAAACAAGCTAGAAGAGGGCAAATGCAGTTAAATGAGAACTTTATACAATTGATTGTGGTGGTATTTGTGCACCTGGATATTTTAGATGCTGTTGAACAGAATGTTTTTGATAGAGAATTGTATGCCATTTATATTCCAAGAAGGAATATATGTTTGTTTAAAAAAAAAAACGAGGCTATAAGTTAGAGGTAGATTATATGCTTAGCATGCACAAGCCTTTTGGGTCTAGACTTTTCAGCACCATGAAATCATTTGATTAGTAAGTACCTAGAACTAGTTACAAGATGCCTGCAGTTATTTATTTTAAAAATTGTGAAAGGATTAAGAAGGTGAAAGTAGAAAGGCAGATTCCTAAGACACATGGGAATTAAGCTGATAGAATTTGTGATGTTCTGACGCTGCATTAAGGTTGGCTCCTGAGATTATGGGCAGAATGACAGGATTACTTAGCTGTGAAAGGGATCACAGGTTTAGCGTCTGGAGTGAGTTTAAAAAAATGCCCTTAGCAAGTCCATGTGCTCCAGGAAGTCAAGGACATGCCAGTGTCTATATACATATCATTGTATTAGCATTTATTAGAACTCCTTGCTGTTTTATAATAAAATTCATTAGCAAAATTGGTGTATAAAATAACCTCATTAATTTGGTAAAGGATGACCACTAGAAACTTAGGTCTGGGCTTAAAGAGATGACCCAGGTGAAGAGTATGTGTGGCTCTTGTAGAGAACCTACTTTTGGTCTCCAGCACCGATATGGTGACCTGCAACTACCCATAACTCAGTTCTAAGGGATCTGATGCCTTCTGACCAGGCATGCATGTGGTACACATATATACATACAAGCAAAACACACTTACAAAAAAAAATAAATCTTAAAAAAAAAACCCAAAACCATTAGATCTGTTACAGCTTTTAGTGTGGAAGTAGAGGTCTAAGCAGGTGTAAGATAAGAAGTTCAAGTGATTGAAGTGATTGAAAATGAAAGAATAAAGATCACAGATAGGATTTTTACATAAAGAATTCAGAAGTGTCTATAGACAAATTAGAATTAAGGAGATTTTAGCTTAATACTTGGATATAAGTTCAATATAAATAAATTAGTGTGTTTCTCTACTATAGCATTTAGAAAATTTAATTTTCTGCTGTTCAGAATCAGGCATGATGGATATGCTGTGATCTCAGGGGGTAAGACAGAGGAATTACCATTCTGGGACCAGTCTGCTCTCTGTAGCAGATTGACAGCTAGCCTGAGCTGTATAGGAAAAACCTGTTTCCAAACATCAAGAGTTGGGCCTATAGCTTGCTGGTATGGGTGGGACCTTGAGTTTGATTCCTAGCACTCAACTGTTCAAGAATCTTGAAAACGTTGGAAATGGTAGTGCTGGGGCAGAAGGATGGAGAATTCAATGCCAGCTTGGGCTAATATAGTGATACCTTCATAAACAAATAAATAGAGAGGAGGAAGAGTTTTAGCAGTTTTTAGAACAGCAAATAAGTTGAAGATAATCTGATGACCATCAATAAGCGCACGAATGTATGGGATAATTATGCAATGGAATGCTTTACAACCATGAAAATAAGTTAAGACTACATATATTAGTAGGCATAGATTGCTATAATATTTTGAATTAAAGACAGGCTTCAGAAGGGTAACTAATTATAGGAATTCAATTAGGCTCCTTGTGGCATCTTATTTCTTGAGGAAGGTGTTATATAGATATATCTATATAATCTTTCTTTTTTTTTTGTTTTGGTTTTTTGAGACAGGGTTTCTCTGTGTAACCCTGGCTGTCCTGGAACTCACTCTGTAGACCAGGCTGGCCTCAAACTCAGAAATCTGCCTGCCTCTGCCTCCCAAGTGCTGGGATTAAAGGCATGCACCACCGATAATCTTTCTTAATACCTAAGTATTTTATAGAAAGTCAGTGAATAGACTCTAGTTCAGTCATTTAACATTCAGGATAACAAAGAGACCCTGGTAGACTAATGCTAGTGAATTGTGAGTGTGAAGAGATAGATCCAAAGTTCAAGAAGATGGGGCATCTTTTTAAAAAGACTGCAGGCTGGGTGGTGGTGGCACAAGCCTATAATCCCAGTACTGGAAGGCAAAGGCAGGGGGGTGGATCTCTGTGTTCAAGGCCAGCCTGGTCTACAGAGTGAGTTCCAGGACAGCCAGGGCTACACAGAGAAATCCTGTCTCGAAACCCAGTACCCTCCAAACCCAAACAAATAAAGAAGCAACAACAAAGACCAAGGAAACTATATTTTTAATGTACATGTCAAAGAATTTGAAAACCATATTTGTTTTCAAAGAAACTTTTTTTTTTTTTCCTGAGACAGGGTTTCTCTGTATAGTCCTGGCTGTCTTAGAATTCACTCTGTAGACCAGGCTGGCCTCGAACTTAGAAATCTACCTGTCTCTGCCTCCCAAGTGCTGGGATTAAAGGCATGTGGCAGAAACTTCATTTTTTAAGGCTGTGCCTGATAGTTCCTGACTTTAATCCCAGCCTTCTGGAGGTAAGTGAGATCTCTGAGTTTGAGACCAGCCTGGTCCGTAGTGAGTTTCAGGACAGGGCTATGTAGAGAGACCTTGTCTCTAAAACAAAAACAAACAGAAAACCAAGGAACTTCATTTTTCTTGGTGGTTTACTAACAATTGGAAAAGTCTAATGTACGTTTAAGAATTTGTTTGAGAAAATGAATTCTGGCACGTAAGTAGTCCAGTAAAAACCAGGCTGATATTTTAGGCTTACCTATAAGACTTCCTTCTGGGTTTAATGTCTAAAGTAGTTAGCAATTAATTTAATTTAAAATAATATATTGATGTTTTGATGTTTTGTATTCAGTAAAAGGTTTTCCCTCATATATATAAAATAAACAAATCCTTTAAAAAAAAAGTTTGGAGAGATGGCTCAGCGGTTAAGAGCACAGAATGCTCTTCCAGAGGTCCTGAGTTCAATTCCCAGCAACCATATGATGGCTTACAACCATCTGTAATGGGATCTGATGCCTTCTTCTGGTGTGTCTGAAGACAGCTACAGTGTACTCATATATATAAAATACGTAAATCTTTTTTTTAAAAGTGTTTTCTCATCTTCTGTAGACTTTAGATCTCTTGTTGCCTGATTTAACTGTCTAGATAATCTAGTCGATTTGTCACTCACTGACTTCCTTGCTTTAGTTGTCCTTTTTTCTCACTGTAGCTGTTTCCTCTTGAGTATGAAAGATGACAGCATTGAAGGAATTTATGATACTCTGAAGCAGTGTGCCTTGATTTCTAAGTCTGCTGGGGGAATTGGTGTTGCTGTGAGTTGTATCCGGGCCACTGGTAGCTACATCGCTGGGGTAAGTGTTAAGTTGTAAGACTTTTGATATCACTCATGTATGATCCAGAGGGCATGCTGTTGTAATGTAGTGCTCGGGAGGCTAGGGCTTCTGTTAACCACCTGTTGGTGTGAGGGGGATTTTGCTTCTTGCTTTCCCCTGTTGTGTTGGAGGGTTAGGCTGTGTGAGATGATCTCTACAGTATTTTTTAGCTCAGATTTTAGAATTATGATTTTTTTAAAAGCAGTAATAATGGCCATCTTTTTGTTGTTTTGTGTTGAGAAGGGGCTTCATTTTGTAGACCAGGCTGGCCTGGAACTCAGAGGGATCTACTTGCCTCTGCCTCCCAAGTTCTGGGATTAAAAGCATGTTACCACCATGCCCAGCCAGCTATCACTGATTGATTGCTCACTGTGTGCCAAATCTGTTATAGATTTTACAGGAATTACTCATTTTATTTACTGTAGCCTAGGAGATACCATCAATGCAGATGCATGCTAGCAACTTTGTTCCTGATGATAATCTAGGTGCCAGTGTTTTCATTTTTCACATGCAGAGAGTGAGGCTTCAAAGTTAAGTTTGTTCTGTGTCAGTCACTTACTGTGTGGTAGTGCTGGGGTTCAAGCTCCAGACACTGAGAAGCAAGGTGAAGAGAAGTGCAGGCCTTGGATTTCCATACTGTATCTTTTACCTACTGGCAGTGTGGCCTAGAGGGAGTTACATCAGTATTTTTGTGTGCAGTGTGAAAAAACAGTAAACCCTATGGAGTCAGGTTTCCATGGAAATTGTCCTATGATGTATTGGGGCGTGTAGAAGTGTAATATGTCTTTCTTGTTTGTAATATCTGTAATATTTTATATATTTATATCTATCTGTCCATTTTGTTTATGTTTTTTGAGACAGTATTTCTCAGTGTAACAGAGTGAGTCTTGAAACTCACTCTGTAGATGAAGCTGGTCTTGAACTCAGGGTATCTACCCACCTCATGTCTGTCCATCTGTCCATCCATCCATCCATCCATCCATCCATCCATCTATCTATCTATCTATCTTTCTATCAATCATGTGAACTTGTAGAGTGAGCCATAGCTCACTTATCTTTTTAGACTCTTTCGAAGATTTACCTTGGTGATTAGAAAGATTCTGTAAAGAATTTGAAAGGTATTTTCTAGCCATACTGTTTGCTTAGCCTCATTCTGTAATCCATTCATTGCTGAGTCTCCATTTTGTTATCTTTGTATGTTGACAGCATATCTTTTTTTATTATGTTGCCTTGAATTCATTAGTGGGGGGGATGTGCTATCATAGTATGGGTTTTTTTTGTTTGTTTGTTTTTTGTTTTTTTAATGGTACCCAAAGTATATCTTTGTTTGATATTTGAGACAAGATTTTTCTGTGTAGCCCTGGCTGTTCTAGAACTCACTCTGTAGGCCAGGCTGGCCTGGAACTCTCAGATCTACCTGTTTCTGCTTCTGCCTCTGCCTCCTGTCACTGGGATTAAAGATGTACCTCATCATGCCTGGCTCCCAAAGTATATCTTTAATCTAATAATGACCATTAGGTTGCAAAGCTCAAATTTAGCTACCTTGGTTTTGGAATTTTTTTTTTGACATATTATATTTCATTATAAAGTAGGGTTGTTGTAAAGTAGCTCTATATAACTTACATAACAATGTTTTGTTGTTTCTTCTGTTGGGCATTATGTTTTCATTGCTGAGGTGGGGATGGAGAGCGGCTCAAACTTCATAGATGAGCGCTCAGGAAGTTAGTCACTGTTTGGAACAGTTTTTACTTTTGGGCTATTCTGGTTTTTTTTTTCTTGCTTGAGCCTTGTGTCTTATTCAGGTGCCTTTATTTTTGTCCTTTCTTTCAGACTAATGGCAATTCTAATGGCCTTGTGCCAATGCTAAGAGTATATAACAACACAGCTCGTTACGTGGATCAAGGTGGAAACAAGGTATACTTTGTTATGGACAAGGGCTGGAAATCAGAATTAAGTCTTTAGCTATACAACTTGCTTCAGTTATATATTATTTTGCTTTGTTTTTAAAGATTTATTTTATTCTTATTAATATGATTAGTATGTATACATGTGTGTGAGCATGTGCATGTGGGTGTTCATGGAGGCCAGAAGAAGACCTCTGGAGCTGGAGTTATACGTGCTTGTGAGACACTCACAGTTGGTGCTAGAAACTTAGCTGGGAACTAAGTTCTAGAGTTCTGGAGTCCAGAAGAGGATGTCAGATCTGGAAGTGGAGTTATGGGCAGTTGTGAATGTGGTGCTGGGAGCTGAACTTTGTGATCCTTTGTTAAACCTGCGAGTAGTCTTAACTGCTGAGCCATCTCTCTAGCCCCCAAGTCTTCTCTATGTTATTTCTGTTCTACTCTTAACATTTACATGAATAAATATCTTAACATTATTAAAAAATATTAATAGTTTACTTGTTTGATACTTTTACTTATCACACTTAATTCACTGTATTAAAAATGAAAGGAGACATTATAAATGTGTTTTGCAAATTACGAAGCTTTTTTTTTTTTTTTTTTTTTTGGTTTTTTGATATGAAGCTTCTTTGTTTTATTTTGATTTGGATAAGAATGCTGACTTACTTACCTTTAGCGCCCGGGGGCATTTGCTATTTACCTGGAGCCTTGGCACTTGGACATCTTTGAGTTCCTTGACTTGAAGAAGAACACCGGCAAGGAAGAACAGCGAGCACGGGACCTCTTCTTTGCACTTTGGATCCCAGATCTCTTCATGAAGCGAGTGGAGACTAACCAGGTGAGAGGGCTCCTCGCGGCTTGGTTCTTACAAGCTTCGTTCTTCAGTCCTTCGCCTCTGACTTGTGTTTAAAAGATTATGTAGGCAGGCAGAACTACAGTTTTAGACCCCCACACTCTGACTTGGACAGCAGATTTCCATGGCAGCCCTTGTTGCAGTGTGTGGGAAGGGCTGGGGCTGCTGCGTGACATCTCTCATGCTGGCACTTCTTCTTTGCAGGACTGGTCACTGATGTGTCCCAATGAGTGTCCTGGTCTGGACGAGGTCTGGGGTGAGGAGTTCGAGAAGTTATATGAAAGGTATGAGAAAACTGCTAATGTCATAAGCATCCCCATGCCAGAAGCGTGTACGCGAGAACGCTTACTTACCTTGAGAACGCTTGCTTACCTTGTTGCTAGGCGCCAACGGAGTTTGATCCCTACCATTGGAAAAACAGAAAAATATTTAATCATTAGCTCATTTCTAGAAATCTTTGAAAAGTATCTAGAAGAGAGTGTAATTATTAGTTTGATTTTTGTTAGATGTTTTTGATTTTTTTTGTACCAAAATTAGTATTTTATCTGCTTAAAATTTGTGTGCTTTGCATTTTTAATTGATCCTTATAAAAACTGAGATAAAGACTAGCTGAGTTATTTTATAATGTAGTACTTTTTATTATTATTTTAAAAATTACATTTATTTAATTATTTGGGGTTTGGGGGCATGAGTGCCACAGTGCATATATGGAGGTCAGGAGTTGCTTCTTTCCTTCTACTGTATGGGGGTCCAGGGATCAAACTCAGGTTATCAGGTGTGGTAGCAAGTACCCTTACTTACTGAGCCGTCTCCCTGGCTCCAGTTTGTGCTTTTGGTAATATAACTTACAAGTAACTAGGACACACAAGTTAAAATTAGCATAGTACTAAATTTTATTTTGTTTTTGTTTTTTATTTTATTTTTTGAAGGTTAAGGATAGTTTCATGAGAAAAACAAGAGGGCAGGCAAGCTATAAATATTATCAACTGTAGGGAGGGGGATGTAAAAGAGGAAGAGAGAAAGACATGCCCTTTGAGGTTAGGGTCTGAGAAAGTAGGCAGCTTTAGCAGTGATGTCCAGTGTGCAGCTGCATGTATGAGGAGAAGCAGGGAACTCAGCAACTTCAGAGAAAGAAAGCCCTGAGCAGCAGGGAAAGCAAAAGTAGATGCGGGCTGCGTGGCAGAGGCTCTGTAAGCCACTGCCAATCTTGATGGTGGTTTTTGTTCCTTTTTATTGTGAAAAGTAGTATTGATTTGATGGGGTCAGGGGTCATTTGAAGGAATCCAAAGCTGTCTGGTTTTCTGTGGTCTTAGCTGATAGTGGATTTCAGTGTTGGAGAAATGGCTCAGTAGTTAAGAGTGTGTGCACAGTCTTGAGGCCCTGATTTAGATTTCAGATAACTAGATAACAAGCCAGGTATCCTGGAAATACCAGTAACTCAGCTCTGGCTTCCATGTGCACAGGCACGTGCAGTCACAACACTCATGCACATATACTTACACAGACACACAAATAAATAGAATCAACCTTTACAAAAAAAAAAAAAAGTCATTCTTTTTTTCTCTGTTAGCAAAGCTTTGAGAATTTGCATAATTTTATATTTTAATGAATTCTTCCGAGGGTGTGAATAGTGAAATAATACTAGCTTTGTCTTTCAGTTACGAGAAGCAGGGTCGTGTCCGAAAAGTTGTGAAAGCTCAACAGCTTTGGTATGCCATCATTGAGTCTCAGACAGAGACGGGTACCCCGTACATGCTCTACAAAGATTCCTGTAACCGGAAGAGCAACCAGCAGAACCTGGGGACCATCAAATGCAGCAACCTTTGTACAGAAGTAGTAGAGTACACCAGTAAAGATGAGGTAGGTGGAGAGGCTGCCTAGCACATGAGGGACTGGAGGGGTGGGTACAGCTTGTGACTCCCTCACTGAGCCCAGTGCTTACTTGAAGTGGTTGAAGGAAATTTTGTTCCCCACCACTGAAAAAGAAATTATGTGGTGGAGTTATGTTGACTAGGCTGCATTTTAAAAACAATAATTTATGTACCTGGAGTACACCAGGGAGCATAGTTAAGAGTTGGGTAGTGGTGGCACACACCTCTAAGCCCAGAACAGAGGCAGGCAGATCTCTGAGTTTTGAGGCCAGCCTGGTCTATAAAATGAGTTCCAGGATAGCCAGGGCTGCACTAAGAAACCCTGTCTTGAGAAAACCAAAAAACCAAAACCAAAACCAAAAATCTATTTCAGTATTCTGAATAGTGCAATTCATATGACCAGTAGTGGAGGAATAGGATCAGTGGGGTGTAGAAATGTACTGATAAATGATGGGAAAAACCACGATTTTAGAGGTTGGGGACTTAGTTTATTTAGTTGTAAAGAGGTTTCCCAGTAAAGACTAATAAATTCCTGAGTTTGGTCCTCTGCACTGGTGTCAGGGGTAGTTGTAAGTTTTCACATCTGATAGTTCCAAAGGCTCTAGTGATCTCACTGATACAGGAAGAAGAAATCAGAAGTGTGTGATTCTGACACCTTTCTTTGTATTGCAGGTTGCAGTTTGTAACTTGGCTTCTCTGGCTCTGAATATGTATGTCACACCAGAACATACGTATGACTTTGAGAAATTGGCAGAAGTCACTAAAGTCATTGTCCGAAATCTGAATAAAATAATTGATATAAACTACTACCCTATTCCAGAGGTATGGATAGATTTCTCTGCTTACTGGTCATTATTGAATTTGAGATGGAGGACATTTGTCTCAGTCTGGCTGTCCTCAAGTTGTGTGAGAGAAGGAAGATGAAGAGGTTGTGTGTTACTGTAGGATGTGGCCTTCTGAATTCAGTGATGTTTTCTTTCCTTTTTTTTCCCTAAATCTTTTGGGTCAAAGGCACACTTATCAAATAAGCGCCACCGGCCCATTGGAATTGGGGTTCAAGGTCTAGCAGATGCTTTCATCCTGATGAGATATCCCTTTGAGAGCCCAGAAGCCCAGTTATTAAATAAGCAAATCTTTGAAACCATTTATTATGGAGCCCTGGAAGCCAGCTGCGAACTAGCCAAGGAGTATGGCCCCTACGAAACGTATGAGGGATCTCCAGTCAGCAAAGGTGTAAGTATATGGCTGAGATTTTTCTTTTTTGCCTGTGAGTACCAGTGATGGGCTGAATAAAGACCCCTCCTCCACGGGACCTGGGAGCACCGGTGTATTGGGTTGTGAAAGGGTCTTTACAGATGTAGTTAAGGACCTTGAGATGGCATTGTTTTGAATTATTAAAGCCTAGATTTATTGAAGTGCACCCTAAATCCAGCAATTCCTGTTCTGCAAGAGACTCTGAGATTTATGATATTCCCAAAATCTGTTCACACTAGTAGACTAGTAGAGGAGATAGATTAATTATCTGTGGTTTGTGACACCAGGAACTGGAATCTTGGGACCTCTCTTAGAATTGACTTCCATGCTGCCTTTGTTATCAATAGTATGTCTTTTCTTTATAAGGATTTAGTTTTGAAGTTTATTCTGATACTTAGAAATTCTAATATATGATTATTTGAAATTTGGTATTCTCAGCCAAATAAACAGATGAAGGAAGCAAGAGTATTCTTTATTATAAAAGGAATATAGCTCTTAAACCAGTTAATGAATGTCAAGATTTCCTAGTTTGTAGATTGTCAGGAGTGTGGTTGAGAGGAGGTCCTAGGCTGTTTCTGAACAATATGCTTAATGGAACCTTAATGGAACCATGTCTGAAAGACTCAGTGAGCTCATAGTTCTTAATGTGTTGACTACAAGATGCAGTTGCTAGAATGTGGGGAAATGGCAGTTATTTTAAAGTTTTTTTTTGTCGTTGTTTTAAATTGCCCAAAAGTAACATCATAAATGTGGGATATTTATTTCTTAGATTCTTCAGTATGATATGTGGAATGTTATTCCTACAGACCTGTGGGACTGGAAGCTTCTCAAGGAGAAGATTGCAAAGTAAGTAGTGATGTATGAAGTATCATAGGAGCCAGGAGGCTGGGGTCTTCTAGCTCTTCAGGAGTTGGAAAGTATAAGAAAATAAGAACATGGAAGTTGTTTGGCATAGTAAAAGCCTTTCAACACACGGTAGGCATTTCACTATGAGTTGATGTTATTTGAGGAGCTGAAGAACCATGCTAGTCAATTTTTTGTTTTGGTTTGGTTTTGGGGTTTTTTAGATAGTGTCTTACTATGTAGCTCTGGCTGTCCTGGAACTCATGTAGATCAGGCTGGCCTCAAACTCAGAGATCCTCCTGCCTCTGCCTCCCAAGTGCTGGGACTAAAGACATATGCCATCACTACCTGGCCCAAATAGGTCTTCTTTTTAAAAATGTTTTTATTCTTTTATTCATTGACTTAATTTTATTTTGTGAATGTGTATGTTAAATAGTATCTTACTATACAGCCCTGGCTGGCTTGCAACTTGCTACATAGACCAGGCTGGCTGCAAACTTGTAGACCACTGTGCCCTACCCTAAATACTTCTGCCAGATGCTTGCTACACAAAACAAGCAGAAACCTAATTTCTTTTCCTAGAGATAAGCCTTGATGATGTGTTTTTCTAGACCTCTTCCATATACGTATATGTATACATATACATATAGTTTGTCATGTAAATGTGATTAAATATGACATATTCTGAGACTTTGGTCTCTAGATCTTTTAGTGCAGTGTAAATGTTTTAAACATTTTCTTAATGTTTTAGTAATTACAGATGGTTCTGTAATTGGGATTGAGCAAGTATGACTTGAAAGTGTTTTCCTATCTATAACCATGCTTGGGATTTACAGACGAGGAAGTAAAGCCATGAGATAACTGATATCTTACATCTAGAAAGTGACTGAGGCTTTGAACCTAGTTGGACAAGCCCACTTAGGACCTGAGGTTCAATGCTGTGCACCAAATGGGTCCATAAGTGTGGGATGTAGGAAAGATAGGCTGTCTGTATTAGAGGAACTTAACTAATACAAGCAATGCAGTTAAAGTATGTGGTAGTCACCGGAAATGTTTGATGAACAGTATTTGTTTCGACATTTGTGTTCATTGCCCACCTGCTCAGGAAAATGCTATAGTGTTGGTCTCTACACATATTTTTACTTTTTGTTTTTTTTGTTTTTTCGAGACAGGGTTTTTCTGTGTAGCCCTGGCTGTCCTGGAACTCACTCTGTAGATCAGGCTGGCCTCGAACTCAGAAATCCACCTGCCTCTGCCTCCCAAGTGCTGGGATTAAAGGCGTGCACCACCATCGCCCAGCCATATTTTTACTTTTAAGACTTACTTATTGTGTGTATGTGTGCAGGTATAGTGGTGCACATGTGGAGGTCAGAGGATAGCTTGAAGGAGTTGATTCTCTCCTCCCATGCTGAATAGTATGTACCTTTTATATATTGAACCCAGGTTAGCAGGCTTGGTGACAGAGACTTTTACCCACTGAGCCATCTTGCAGGCCATGGAGTTGGCAGCTTTTAGGCTAAGCTGTGGAGATTTTCAAGAATGTTCAATAGTATATTTTTCTTTAAATCTCTTGGCACTTAAAGTGAAAAAATTAACTTTTTAAAAACTAATACTTGGCAGTAGGTGAATTCTGGATTTTTTTCTGAGCATAATGTGCCCTTTGCACAGGATAATGAGGATTATAGACAGACATGATTGTTCCTGACCATTTTCACAGCATTGCTTTATGAAGGGGCTGGCAGTCATGGAGGCACACAGAGGACATGAGTGGGGTTGAATAGATACCCCTTGATTCCTATGAGCTGCTCAGAACTCAGTTCACTTTTCCTAGGCAAACAGTGCACTGGGTGCTCTGTGTGACTCCTAACTGCCACAGAGCAAGTGGCGTCAGTGGGGACTTTAAGGCTTGCTAACAGTTAAAACTGTGCTGGTTCTGTTGGAGCCGTGGCATCTGTGCTGCGGACTGTATCCTCCTGGAGTTTAATGAAGTTGGTCTGTGAGTTACGTGCCTCTGCGATGTACTCCCAGCATCTGTCTACGCTAAGTGATGCAGGGCAGTTGCCGTCTGGGCAGACTGTAGCTCTGGCATCTGTCTACGCTAAGTGATGCAGGGCAGTTGCCGTCTGGGCAGACTGTAGCTCTAGCATGAATCTCTAATAATCTCTCTCTCTTTTTTAAAGGTATGGTATAAGAAACAGCTTACTTATTGCCCCAATGCCTACTGCTTCAACTGCTCAGATTCTGGGGAATAATGAGTCCATTGAGCCTTACACCAGCAACATCTACACTCGCAGAGTCTTGTCAGGAGAATTTCAGGTGAGAATTTTACAACCAGATTTATAGCAGCTCTTCTGAAAACAGAGAGTAAAAGCTTACTCATATTGTGCTTAAACAACTAATGTACAGTATAAAAGTAACCATTCTGTGTGCTTAAACCAGTCTTAAGTAGGCCTTTCTGACCTCAGGCTTACCCTGTAGCCGAGGATATCCTTGAACAGATCATTCCTTCTCAGGTGCTGGGATTACAGGTGTGCACCATCATGTGTGGCCTAGTCAGAGTCAACACGTGGCTAAAATTGGGACGAGGAGGTTGAGATAGGGTTTCTTTGTGTAGGAGCCCTGGCTGTCCTGGAACTCACTTTGTAGACCAGGCTGGCCTTGAACTCACAGAGATCCACCTGCCTTTGCCTCCTCAATGCTGAGACTAAAGGTATGCCCTGCTACCACTCAGCTTTTTGGGTTTTTTTGGAAAAGCTTCACTATAAAGATCAGGCTGGCCTCCAACTTGCCTACTAAGTGATCCTCCTGCCTCTGCCTTCTGTGGACTTGGATTATAGGCATGTTTCACCATTTGCTGCATGATGTTTCGTATTTGCTACCTCACATGCTTCAGTTGGGCTAGTGAAGGTGTCCATAGAAGTATTATTACTCAGGCATGGTGATCTGTATCTATAATTCCAGCACTTGGGAAACTGAAGCAGGAGGGGTTCTAGTTTTAGGCTAACCTAGGCTACATAGCATCCCTTCTCCCCCATCCCTTTGTAAAAAAACAAAACATGACACAACATTATAGAGTAGTTCTCAGGTCAGGAATGGTGGTTATGCCCATAATTCTTGAACTTGGGAAGTGGGGGTGAGAGGATCATAAGGTCAGGGTCATCCTTGGTGGCTCTGTGGCCAGTTCTGTGGTAGTTTGAACTTCATGATCTTAAAGAGTTGGGGGCGTGGGGCTTCCTGCTTTTTAGTTATGGTTGCCGATGAGAATTTATGTGCTGCAAGGTCAGAAATTACTAATTAAAACAAACAAACAAAAATGTGGATTTCCAGATATCCTGAAGTAAGTTTTTTGTGAGATATAGGGAAGTTGCATTTCTAGTTATTTTACTCAAGTATTTATTGTTTGATCACTTTAGAAAACCAAAGAAGAATCAGTCTATATAAACTTACTCAGCTTAGACAGTGTCATTTCTTTTCTTTGCAAATGTCATATTATTTCTTTAGCTTTTTAAAACTTTTTTGGGGGGGGAGTGGGGATGGCATGCTCATGCCATGGACAGAGGACAACTCCTGGGAGTTCTGTCCTTCCACCATGTGAGTTCCAGGGAGGAAACTCAAGTTGTGTGGTGCCGCATAACCTTTAATGGCTGAACTAAAGATTTATTTTATTGTGTGTGTCTGTATGTGCGTGTGTGTGTGAGTGGGAATGTGCACATGTGTGTGCAGGTGCCCTTGGAGTGTAAGAGCATGTGCTATTCTTACAGAAGGCCCAAGTTTGGTTCTTATCTCCCACACTGAAGGCTCACAACCACCTATAATTCTAACTTCAGGAGATTTGATTTGTCTGGATGTGTGCACACATATAATCAAAACCTTAAAAGTATTTTTTAGTGTTATTAAAATATGATTGGGCCACACAGTGATGGCGCACGACTTTACTCCCAGCACTTGGGAGGCAGAGGCAAGCAGATCTCTGAGTTGGAGGCTAGCCTGGTCTACAGAGTGAGTTCCAGGACAGCCAGGGCTACTCAGAGAAACCCTGTCTCAGGAAAAAAAAGAAAAGAAAAGAAAACAAAACAAAAAAACCTAAAATATGATTGGCAAAAATCCAAGATAGATAATCTGATATATATGTGTGTGATGCATATATCTGTACATACATGTATATAAACATTGTAGAATGATTATCACAATATATTGTTTCTTTCTTAATAGATGTCAAGACCTTAAGGGTCTTGTAGCTTTGTGTGGTGAAATGTCCTTCTCAGTTGTGTAAAAACAATGGGGTTTATTAGGGGATCCAATAAGTTATTCATCTGCCTTACTTATTTTGGATCCAGGCTCAGGACCCTTTTGTAGGTTGTGCCGATGTTATTTTATTTCTTGACATGTTTTCTGCTTTTTCATCAGATTGTGAATCCTCACTTACTGAAAGACCTTACTGAGCGGGGCTTGTGGAATGAAGAGATGAAAAATCAGATTATTGCATGCAATGGCTCCATTCAGGTACAGAATGGAAATAACATGTTCTTTCTAGGAGCTGAGCTGAACATTATGGTGCCATGTCCCTTCTCCCAGGCAGTGCATAGAAAAATGGCCTTTCACTGTGGCCATGCAAGTTTTGTTAAAGTCTCTCTGCATTGTTGTGCTAGAATTGCACACATCTTTATATGGTCTGTATTGTTTCTCTGATACAGCACCAGTTCCCAGTTTTCTGTACAACCTGGGAGTTTTTAAAAACTTGAAGCTTGGTTTGAATTTATTTCTAAGTAAATAAATCAAGAATTCTTACATTTCTTAAAACTTGAAATTGGAGTTCAACTTAAAAAACATGGGGGACTGAGATCAGTGTAGAAAGTAGTTAGGCAGCACTTGACAATAAAATGACTGCATTTGACTAGCAAGCATTTGGTTCTCAAGATATATGCCTTGGCTAACCTCTTTCAGATTCTCATGGCAGAAAGTGTAACATCAGTCAGGTTGTATATTTCAATACAGTTGACCATAGACCTAAGAAAGGCTGATATATTTTGACTCTAAGTGAAGTCTGGCATTCTGGCTTTATTTATCCAATTTTAAGGAGTTTATCTTAGTATGTCCTTGATCATGTCCCTTTAAAGTCCTGATTTTTGTTTTTCTTTCATTTAGCTTAGCTCTTATTTTCCCTTCCTTTCCTAAGTATATCTAGAACAGTAACTGTTTTGTCCATAAACCAGTTCAAGATGAATGTTTAAATCACTGCATCACATTTATATTTGGTTGGTAAAATGGGATTTTATTGACTTTCTAAGCAACAGATAAGCAATTTGGGCTAACTTGCTATAAGCATTCAGATACTAACTCACAGCAGTGCCAGATCTGCAGGAAGAGCCAACCCAGCATCATTGCAAGCATAATTAGTCTGTTAGTTATATTTAATTGGAATTAAAACAACAACAACAGCACATAGTTTTCCTTTTCCAGAGCATACCTGAAATTCCCGATGACCTGAAGCAACTCTATAAGACCGTGTGGGAAATCTCTCAAAAGACTGTTCTCAAGATGGCAGCCGAGAGAGGTGCTTTCATCGATCAAAGCCAGTCTTTAAACATCCATATTGCTGAGCCCAACTACGGCAAACTCACTAGTATGCACTTCTATGGTTGGAAGCAGGTTGGTTGAGCACGCTAAGGAGGACTTAATTGCCCACTCGGAATATTTCAGAATGGAATAGTTTCTGCTAGCTGCCTTTTACATATTGCTATCTCAAAGTCTTTTCACTTCAAGTGTTAAAACTCATGAGTGGTTTTTATGCCAGCCTAAACTTTCTGGGTTTTCTTGTTTCTGTTCAGCAGTTGTAAACTGCCTTCTAATGGGTGCTGGGAGTTGAACATCCAGGTCCTCTAGAAGGGTAGGAAGTGTTCTTAAACTACTGAGCCTTTGTTTTAGATACTTTTACTCTTTCAGAATTTCATACATTATGTTTTGATCATAATCACCCTTAATGACTCCCAGGCCTTTCACATCTCAACTCCCATGTCTGTCTGTCTGTCTGTCTGTCTCTCTTTTAGTAACCTACTGTCTCCAATTTTAACTGTCCATATACTTCTGGTTGTGGGACCATCCCTGGAATGTTGGCTTCTCTTCCTAAGAAACCCCCCTTACTGCCTCAGTTGGGGGGGGGGTGCTCATGAACTCCAGGCTACAACAGGGACTTGCTTGCAGCCAGAGACACTATTCACTCTACGTGTCAGGGGTTCTGGCTCTTAGAGTCCTCCCGCCCCAATGTACTGCTTCATAAGCTTTTCTTCCTCTTCAACTGACCTCTCTGATCCAAACCGTCTTATTGCCATTTCCAAAATAGCTTCACACTGTCAGTCCACTATTCAAAAGCATCCATTGTTCCCAATTTTATGCCAATGTGTGAGCCAGGTTACACTGTTGCCAACTACAAAGCGCTGTAATTCTATTTTTCTCTTGCATTCTCATGTCTTGACGTGTGAGAGGCCTTCTGTAGAACTACAGATTGACTCTCTTACTTATGTGCTTCTGTCTGTTTGTCCTGGGAATCCTGGACAGGAAGATTACTCTTGGGAAGTATTTATAGTGTGCTGCAGAAGCAGCCTCATCCCCTAAATGGTTATAGACTAAGGCAGGCATGCTAAGACCTGCAAGTAACACACATAAAAGTGAATACAACTAAACAAAAATATTTGACATTCCAAAGAGGCAATTCTATTTCAGGGATAAAAAAACCCAAGGTTTAGCTGTCTATTAAGCAATTTTTCAGGGTGCTTTATAGAGGAGGTAAAAATTACAAGTTTTAGAAAAAAAAGTAAGTTGGTTTATAGGAATACAAAGACTGGCTAGTGTTCTTCTGGAGTTCTTAATAGCTATGTTTACTTCCCTTGTAGGGTTTAAAGACTGGGATGTATTATTTAAGGACAAGACCTGCCGCTAATCCAATCCAGTTCACTCTGAACAAGGAAAAGCTGAAAGATAAGGAAAAGGCACTAAAGGAGGAAGAAGAGAAGGAGAGGAACACAGCAGCCATGGTGTGCTCTTTGGAGAACAGAGAGGAGTGTCTGATGTGTGGATCCTGAGAAAAGAAAGGCCTGGGAAAACCAGCCGGCTCTCCTTTCCGCCACGGCAGACTATTTGAGCATAGATAGACATAGTGGGTTTCCTTGATTACCAGCAACCTTTGAAAGAAACCCTTGTTTTACAGTACATAGTGTAAATGTCATTTTTAATAAAACAGAAAACCAAAGCCAGCTTTGATATTAGGAATCAAAGTAGAGGTTTTGGGAATACAAAAGAAACTTCCTGGAAATAGTGATGTGGTTCAGAAAGTCTCATCTCTGTCTCCAGCTTTCCGTATCTGACTGTCTCTCAGTTTGGGCAAAGAGATTTAGTTTGATTTGACTGATTGCCTAGAAGTAAAATCAAGCAATAACTCATCAGCTGAAGACCTTTGTCTAGACAAACTTATATAGATCATTTTGAAATAAAAATTTCTAAGTGATTGTGTGGTAGTAAATTTGTCATCTATTTTACACTCTGTTGTCAGAGAGACAAAACTTTAAAGACATTATTTAGATTGTATAGATACCTAATGTCAACAATTCCCTTTCCTGCCCCAGGATTAAATCTCGCTACATAAAATTGACAGTTCATTCATTTATAATTTGATTCTGTGGCATTTAGTTCATTTACACTGTTGTGTAAACTGTCATCCACACCATTTCCAGAACATTCAATCATTCCCAATAGAGACTCCACTCATAATTACTCTTATTTACATCTTTATGAATATGTATTCCAGAACCTCATACAGAGAATGCAGTATTTGTCCTTGAATGGCTTGCGTGATCTTTAGATTCATCACAGTGTAACACACTGTCCCTCCATATGTGTACACCATGCTGTATCCATCCTGTCATCTGTTAATGAAACTTGGTTGTTAACTCCTTTTAGATAGGGAGAATAATGGCTGCCGTGAACATTGGTCTACAAATATCTATTGGATTCTTGCTTTTAGGTTTGGTGGTTCTATACAGCAAAGAATTGCTGGACTATATAGTTCTGTGTTTGACTTTGAGGAACTTTATTGACAGCACCATTACATTTCTATAAAAGTACTAAAGACCTCACTCTGTCTTCATACCCTTAAACACTTGATTTTCATATTTTTGTTTGAGTGGAAATTTCCTGGTCTTGTAGATTGATTGGTTTCATTAAACTTGAGTTTTTGGCCATTTTTTCCTTTAATAATCACTCTTTTTTTTCCCTTATGAAACTCATGAGCCTCCTGCTTCACGTAATAGTGGCTGTGTATGGCCTTTTAGGTTGTCCCTTCTCCGTCTTCTGCTCCCTAGATTTAGTAATTTTGATTTTTTTATTTTTATTTTTATTTTTATTTTTATTTTTATTATTATTATTATTATTATTATTATTATTATTATTATTATTATTATTATTTGGTTTTTCGAGACAGGGTTTCTCTGTGTAGTCCTGGCTGTCCTGGAACTCACTCTGTAGACCAGGCTGGCCTCAAACTCAGAAATCCGCCTGCCTCTGCCTTCCAAGTGCTAGGATTAAAGGCATGCGCCACCACCGCCTGGCCCGTAATTTTGATTTTTCAATCCTTAAGTTTGTTGATTTTTGCTCAGGCCTGCTGCTTAGTTCCTCTAGTGAATATTTCAGTTAAGTTTATAGCTCCTGAATTTGATGTGTTTTCCTTTTCTTTTTTTTTTTT
>NW_022196904.1:91462440-91464372 GCF_008632895.1 Mastomys coucha
TCTGGCTGTCCTGGAACTCATTCTGTAGACCAGGCTGACCTCAAACTCAGAAATCCGCCTGCCTCTGCTTCCCAAGTGATGTGTTTTTCAAAATCATTTTTATCTATGTTGAAAGCCTGATGTTAGTAATTGATGTCATTTACTTAATTCGTCCATGTTTTCCATTAGATTTTAGTCTGTTTAAGACAGCTGCTTTGTTTTGTTTTGCTCTGAGACTATAGTCTCATGAAGCTTAGCTGGCCTCAAGGTTCCTAAGTAGCTGAGGGTAACCTTGAGTCTCTGACCTTCCTGCCAATGGCTCCTGAGGATGCCGGTTTATGCCTCAACAGCTGGTTTATGCAATGCTGGGAGTCACACTCAGGGATTCTTGCACTCTACCTACTGAGCTGCCTCTCTAGCCTGAGGTAGGATCAATGTGTTGGGCCGTAGGGCCAAGATCTTGGTTACTTGAGGAAGTTCCTGCTTGTTTTCTGTAACTGGCATGCCTTGTGGGTTTTGGTACTGAGGATTGAGACTGACTTGTAATGAGTCTGATCTGTAGATCAGACTCTCAGGCTTTACTGTTTTGTTTACTGTGGAAGGCCTTAACTGTGTGGTCACCGAAGCCTGTTTCATTAGCACATATTTGGATTATGTTTGGGTAAATGTTTCCTTGAAGTCCTAAAGCTGTCCTAGTCACCCCTATAGGCAAAGTATGCTTGGTACTGTCTTAGTCCAGGGTTTCTATTACTGCACAGACATCATGACCAAGAAGCAAGTTGGGGAGGAAAGGGTTTATTTAGCTTACTTCCACATTGCTGTTTATCACCTTATCACCAAAGGAAGTCAGGACTGGAACTCAAGCAGGTCAGGAAGCAGGAGCTGATGCAGAGGCCGTGGAGGGATGTTCCTTACTTGCTTGCTTCCCCTGGCTTGCTCAGCCTGCTCTCTTATAGAACCCAAGACTTCCAGCCCAGGGATGGCACCACCCACAAGGGGCCCTACCCCCTTGATCACTAATTGAGAAAATGCCCCACAGCTGGGTCTCATGGAGGCACTCCATGAAGCTCCCTTCTCTGTGATAAACTCCAGCCTGTGTCAAGTTGACACACAAAACTAGCCAGTACAGTTACCATAAAGGACAGCAGAGCTAAGGCCACAGTCTGTTATTTGTCTCTAGAGATCTGTGGTTGGGTCAGTTAGGGAGTTCCAAGAAACTAAAGAGATAGGAAGGCGATTTCATTTGCCCTGTATGAGCAGAAGAGCTTGGGGCCAAGGAAACAGTCTAATTCAAATTCTATAAAAGGTTATAGTACTCCACCCAGTTTCCAGGTTTAGTCAAGTTTATAGGTTCAGAGTCTGAATGAAGGGGAAACCACATTCCCTTGAGTTAAATCTTTCTTCCTTGCCTTTTACAGGGTAGTGGCCTTGGTAGGGCCTGCAGGCATGGGCCTCCGTGAATGTCGATGGCTGTTGTAGGCGTAAGGCTTGTTTGTATCATAATGCATGTATTTTCATGTTCCTCCAAGGAGTGTCCTCCCTGTTCATGTTGTTTTGGTAGTGGTTTTTAAAGATTTATTTTATTTATATGAGTACACTGTAGCTGCCTTCAGACACATCAGAAGAGGGCATCTGATCTCACTACAGATGGTTGTGAGCCACCATGTGGTTGCTGGGAATTCAACTCAGGACCTCTGGAAGAGCAGTCAATGCTCTTAATCACTGATTCTCCAGTCCCCTCAACTCCCCCCCGACCCCAGTTCATGTTAATGACTCCATGATAATCAGCTTGAGTTCAGGAGGCAAAGGTGTGCCTAATGTCTGAGCAAGCCCTTAAGGCTGTGGAAAAGAACTCTAAAAACATGAATTTGAAAATACATTTCTCTGAGGTCAGCCTGGTCTACAGAGTGAGTTTCAGGACAGCCAGGGCTACACAGAGAAACCCTGTCTCGA
>NW_022196904.1:91464439-91478362 GCF_008632895.1 Mastomys coucha
AAGAAAGAAAGAAAGAAAGAAAGAAAGAAAGAAAGAAAGAAAGAAAGAAAGAGAAAGAAAGAAAAAAATATTTCTCAACTATGCAAAAAATATAAGGATGCAAAATGAATTGTATAAGGGACCTCACATATCTAAAGGAAGAGGCAGCTGTGCTGAGCCAGCTGTCAGGAAGATGCTAAGGGAGAAGACAGATTTAGGGAGTTGTGATCACAAGGCAAGATCCCCCCCACTCAGTTAAGCTTTTGTTTGTTTGTTTATGCTTACAAATGTTGGTAGATTCCTGAGTTCAGGGTAAGCCTGGGACGGAGCTAATTTAGGTGGGGGTGTAGTTGGTATGGTAATCTCAGATATGTGCAAAGAGCAGTCTGGACAGCCATCTCAGCAGATCACAGGCCGCCATCTCAGCAAGTCAGAGGCAGCCAGCGTGGACCTACGATTTGACTTCAAGTTGTCTGTTTTGCTGTCAAACATCCCTTTTCTCAGGAACTGGACTAAGCTGAGGCTGGACCTTGGCAGTGACATACACTGGGAAAAAGAAATAAACATTTCAGAGATCACCGTCAGTTTGGTGATCTCTACATCTTTTAAATGGCCTGTGTAAAAACCAAGAGGATGACAATGGATTCTTATAACTGGGTGGTGGCTCCAAACAGATGATTTATTTTTATTTTTTATTCTTTACTTTTTGCTTGCTTGAATGAATTATTCCCTGGTAAACAGTTACTGATTTGAAGCCCAAAGTCTTCCCTCCTTAGTCTTAGTAAAGGCCACCAGAAGCGTGTTTGCTTCTAGCTGACATGAGCAGCAACATATTTTCACTGTCTTTTAGAATATTTTATTGGTTATTATAAGTTATTTATTTTAGTCAGGGTCTCTATGTTGTCCTGGCTGTCCCAGAACTTGCTATGATCAGACTGGCTTAAACTTCAGAGATCCTCCTGCCTTTGCCTCTCAAGGGCCAGGATCAAAGGCATGCACCACCATGCCCAGCCTTAAAATTTTTAAAAATTATGTGTAGGCACGTGTGTCGGCGTCAAGAGTACGTGCACATTTTCAGTTGACCACGGAGGTCAGACGAAGCCATCAGGCCTCAAGCTGATCTCGAGCTGGGATAATAGTTGATCGTTAGCCACCTGATGTGAGGGTTCCTGAGAAGTAAACTTGGGTCTCCTACAAGGTCTCTAAACCGCTGAGCCATCTCTCCAGCCTGTAGTAATAATAATTTAAAAGATTCCCACATGGGATTTCTTCCCGCTTTTTACCATTTGTGTTCCTGGATGAAACACACACAGCCTTATATTTTTAATATGCCTTAAACAGCACAGTAGCTGGGCAGCTGCCTACCCTCCATGCGGTTAGAATCTACCTCCTTCCCATAATCAAGTTATTACTTACTATGTTTCATCTGGGCTGCTCTTAGCTCCAATTAGGCAGCCTTCTGAGCCACATTATCTGAGCCCCTAGCCCATGGTAGCTCTCTTTGCTTCTCTATGCCATGGTGGCTCTCCTCCCTCCTGCACATTCTTCCCTCTCCTGCCTTGTGGTCTCTCAGCAGGGAAACCACCTGTTTCTTCTTCCCAGCTATTATTGACTGCTGGCATCTTTACTTACCAATCTGAATTAACTCAGGGCAGGGTTCCTCAGGCTGTGTCCAGATTCCAGAGCTTGGAGGCCAGCACTTAGCATTACAATAAACAGTAAAAGACAAAACCTCAACACTAGTCCTTCATCTTATTTTAAGGTATATGTATTCATCAGCTCTATGCTATAATTTAGTTCCCACAAGACTTCAGTCAGCTTTTCCTGATACATTGATGATATTGCAGATTGGAGTGACGTTTGTAATTTAGGAAGAAGTAGACTATTTTAGACTTAGTGGCATGTCTATGTGCCGAGGGCCATGCAGGAGGAAGGACAAATGGCTTTAGAACTCATGGCATGCAGCCCACGGGTTACCACAGCCACAGGAGTGAGCCGTGGTGTGGCATGGCCCTGAGGACTATGTGTCCTGAGGACTTACTGTTCTGTAACAGTAAGTTCTGCTCTGCTTGCTGCTCTCACATCTCTCTTAACCTAAGAATTATAGGAAAAGTCTAAAGGGGTTTTCAGTTCTTCACTGGGCAGTATCACTGGTACTCATAATAATGCTTGATTGATCTCTTTCAGGCATTGCTGCTGGAGCACATTAATGATCCAATCACCACCCTAGAGAAGAACTTATAGATGTAGATTGTCAACAGTGACCACCACCCTTAGAAAGCATTTGGAAAAATAAAGTTGTTAGTGAGGCTAGATTGAGATGTTTTTCCTACTGGCTCTGATGTAAAAAAATTAGGGAACAATATGAAGTCCAGAAAGGCACACTCTTATTAGTTTAGCCAGGGACCTTTTATGGTCAGGGAACAAGAACAATGGCAACACTGGCAAACATGATTCTTACTAAAGTTAGACTGGTGATAATTGATTTCTTATACCCATTTTTGCCCTCAGCTTCCTGATATGATTTATTAAGAATTGCTGATGAGTAGATATGCATTTTGTGGATTTAAAGTAGATATGACTGATTCTTATATAAAAGTTTAGATTTGTGATTCTTTTAAGATTTTTACAGGATTACTTTTAAAAATAAATAATAAAATAATTACTCCTTTCTTTGTAACCACAGATTGCTGCCTGCCAGGAAGAGAAACTGGCTGAGGAAAGTACCTTGCTTGCTTACACTTTGTTAATCTATAACAAGTTGCTTAGTTACGAATGTACATGGGTTTGGGGAATAGTTTATTTTCTTTACCTATACTACATAATGTTATTTCTTGTAAAGGTATTAGGGAACACACTTTTTTCATAATCATTTACTATAAGAAAGCTAAAATGTAATCACGTTGCAATTTTATGCTGCTTGAAAGATTTTGTGGGGATATGTAAGCTATGGAAGAAAGAATAAAGTATGGTGGCTGGAACACCGTTTCTCCCATCCAACAACTCTGTGTATGTGTGAAGTTTGGGTGAATGGGGGCTGCAACATCATCAACTATGTGTATGTGTAAGGTTTGTGCATGCGGTGGGTTGGAGCATTGTTCCTTCCATCCATCAACTATGTATGTATGTATACATAAAAAGCTTATCAGGGTGTGTGTTAGAGTTTGTTCTATCCACCAGTTGTGTGTGTCTGTCTGTCTCTGTGTGAAATGTTTGGAGCCTGCTTGCTGGAGCTTTGCTCTAACCATTCTATGTGTAAATGTGTATATATTTGTAACTCTATATGCGTAAATGTATGTATGTATGTATGTATGTATACATGTATGTTTTTATGTATGAAGTTATTAGACTATGTCTTTTGTTTTTTTCACTCAGCATCTTTGTGTGTGTGTGTGTGTGTGTGTGTGTGTGTGTGAATTTTCTCTTTCCTTTTTTTTCTTGCTGGCTCCAAGGAGTTAACCTCTCTAATTGCTGGCTGCTTCAGTTTACCCTCTGGTGCTAATGCTGGTCTTTGGCATCTATGGGCAGGAAATAAACCTGATAAAAATTCAGAGGCCTTCAGCATCAGTGAAATTTCCCAGGATCCTGTGATAGGAGGTAAAGGATAAGTTGTACCAGACCTCTTTCGGAATCAAGAAAAGGATTCTATCTAAATAGGCTCTGGATTTGGGGGGCAAAATACTCATTTGGGTGTGCTAGTCTAACCTGATTACTGAGTACCTGGAAAAGCTGTTTGCTTTAAATGTGGTCAGGAGCAAGGGAAGGCTCTGCCACAGTTCCAGGATGCAGTACAAATTGCTGTACACCCTGGGCCCTGTGATCCAGCAAACCCAAAGATGATCCTGAAGTCACAGAAACAGAGGATAACTGCAGCCTTTGGCAGGATGCTGGAGGTGAACCACAGCAGAGGACCTGGATTTGGGGGTAAAATCCTGTCATCCTTTGGGTGTACGTTCTTTTGAGAAACAGCCTTTGGGGTGGTGGTGAGTCTAAGTAGAGCCTGGGCACTTAACTGTGGGTCACTAAGTTACCATTTATCATGAATTGCATATCATAAGTGGGCTGCTGTCCGACTCAACAAACCATAATCTTGAGCATGCACAGCATTTTGTCATCAAATGGGAGGAGTATGTATAATACTGGACTTGAGCAAGCACTGAAGGCACAAGCTGCATGAAATGACTCACAGGTCATGGTCTCTGTCCCTGCTACACTGACTTCTTCCCAATCTCTACCTATAGCCCTAAGGAGTTTCCTATGACCTATTTAAAGAGAAAGAGAAAAAAAGGTTCAGCTTGGTTTGCAGGTGGTTCTGTGTAGTATTCAGGCACAACAGCCCAGTTTTTGGACATACCTAAAGGGTATTTATAGATGACAGGAGGCTGTGGAAGCAACAGAGTTACTTTATTATTTTATATATAGAGAGTCTTACTGTGTTGTTTAGGTTGGACTTCAACTCCTTGGATTAAGTGATCCTGAGCCATAACTACTATACCTGGTGAGGAAATAATGTTTCCATAGATCATCCTGCCACTGAAAGAATGACCTGATGTGGGTTTGGGTCACACCCGGGTCCTCAGGTCAGGGCCTAATTGGTTCTTTGATTTGGACTCTGTAACAACACCTTGTCTATATGTTGAAGGAGACCTTAGGGTTCTGGCCTGGGTGTAAGGGACTCGATAGGGTAGGGTATACTCTGGTCTTTGGATCCATATTGGTTAGTTTTTGGTCAACTTGACACAAGCCAGGATCATCCGGAAAGAGGTAAACTCAATTGAGAAAATGCCTCCATCAGATTGGCCTGAAGGCAAGTCTTTGGTCACTTTCTTGATTCGTGATTGATAGGGAAGGGGCACAGCCTACTGTAGGCGGTGCTGCAAGCTGGGAAAGCCGTGGAAAGCAAGCCAGGAAGCAGTGTTCTTCCATGGTCCCTAGGTTTCTGCTTTTGTTCCTGCCCCGACTTCCCTCTGTGGTGGACTGTAACCTGAAGCCACATGAATGTTTTCCTGCTCGGGTTGCATTTTATTGTGGTGTTTATCCCAGCAATAGAAATTAAATGAAGAGTCTCAGACCAGAACCCAGAGAAGATCTGGCCTGACTCTCCTTTAGACCGAGGCTCCTGGGTATAACTTGACACATTTGTGTGGTCTAAATGTCATCCGGGGTTGTCTGGGTCTGTGTGCGTGTGTCAAGTTAGGAATCTCAGGCAAGGACTTTCCCTCGTGTTCAGGACTAATAGGACTCTAGAATTAGCCTCAAAGTTGACAGACACATTGATCACATGAAAATTCATGTCAAGTCTTAGGCTATATTTGAGAGAGACAGCCATAAGGGAGGACTTGACTTTATTTGTTTCAAACAGGGGTTCAGGGCAGACGATGATCTATCTGTTCAACTTGCTCTGTATCTCTTAGTGATCCTGTAGCTATTTTCAAATAGTATGAGCTTTTTTAAGAATTGGAAAGAAGACAAAAATGACTTAGAAGGATAAATACGGGTAGTTCTATGGGGGAGGGGCGGGTAGTAACAGAATGTTCTAAGAATTCAACGAGTCATAGCAGCAACAAGAGGACACCGTTGAGCAGTAACCGGCTCAGGACCCACCCAGCCTGTTAGTACAGACTGTCCACCTGTTCTCACAGAGCACAGCCCCAGCTTCTCAAGCTACCCTGGTAACTCCCTCTCCCCTCTCACATTCTGTGACTTCTCTCTGATGTCTTGGGGTGACTGCATCCCACAGAGCATTTTCTCTATGTGTTGCCGGATCTCCTTAGTTCTCACCCCATAAATGAGAGGATTCAAGGCTCCTGGGAGCAGCAGGTATATGGCACTGAGTAGGTTCTGGACATCTTGAGACACAGTCTTGGCCACTCGAAAGACAATGGAAGTAGAAAGACCAGAAAGGTAGATGGTGAGGATGACTAGTAAGTGGGAACCACAAGTGTGCAAGGCCTTGGCTCGGGCTCCCCCAGAAGAGATCCGGAAGGCAGCGTAGATGATACGTGTATAGGACGTCCCCAATAAGGCCAGATCAAAAGTCACGGTGACCAACCGCATAGCCAATCCCAAGCGGTTGTTGAAGGTCAGGTCTCCACAAGCTATGCTCAGCAGTGCGATATACTCACAGGTGAAGTGTCTTATGATGGATGTCTTGCAGAATTGAGCTTTTGCAGTTAGTACCACTAGGGGCACTGCCACTCCTAGGCTCCGTGTTAGTGCAAAAGTGGCCATCAGGCCCAGTAAGTGTGAGGTCATCAGGTCAGTATAGCGGAGTGGGTGGCAAATGGCCACATAGCGGTCTAGAGCCATCGCCAGCAGGAGATTGTAGTCCAGAAGGAGCGTAAAGTAGATAAAGAACATTTGTGCGAGGCAGCCTCGGAGTGAGATGGGATTAGCATAATGCACAAAGCCTTCAAGCATTTTAGGCATCACGGCTGTGGAGACACAGATGTTGACAGCCAAGAGCAGAGCAATGAGCACGTACATGGGCTGGTGCAGACTCCTCTGGGCCACCACTGTATGAATGACTAAGGCATTGGCAGAAATGATGGACACATAGAGAAAGGTAAGAGGCAGGACCAGAAGGGGTCGCCATTCCTGCAACCCGGGAAATCCCACCAAGAAGAAGCTGCTGTAGGAAAAGTTGAAAATGCTGGTATTTCCATCCTCATCCATTGACTTTGGTCCTGGGCTGGCACCAGGAGAGAAGGTCAGGGGCTGTTAGAACAAAATGGTTATTTTAGGAGCCTGAGGCTCACAGGATGGATATCTATGTGGTGTACGAGTGTGTGTTGTTTTGGAGCATACATGTGCAATACCAGGTATTTGGGGAGCTACACAGATGAATAAGACATTTCTTGTCCTCAGGGAGCTCCTGACTTTCCTGTGTGAAATATAAATGTACAAGATACTTATTTTGGGATGTTATAGGTGTTTTCTTGTTGAGTGAAATATAAAACACAAAATTAGATGTGGTATATGAGAGGTGGGGGAAACATGTTCAGAGATAAAACAGCAACAACAACAAAAAACCCCTTTAGTTAGAAAGTATATAAAGAATCTTTGTTCCAAGGAGACTGGGAAGGACCCAAGTAGGGGAGAAAGGAGCCAGTCAGGAACAGTGTGGCCTCATCTCTGTGCTCAAGGTACACTGGCTAGGACAGAGGAGAGCAGCTGAGCAAACTGTTTTTTTTGTTTTTTTTTTTTTTTTTGCAGAGCCTGGTCCCTTTCTTAGTCCCTGTAGTCTGGCTGCAGCACCTGCCTGGCCTTGTCCTCAGGCTTACTTTCCTTTACTAGTGTGAGTCCAGGGAGAGCAGGAGTTCATCAGAGCTCCAAGCACAGAGCCACACAGACAGATACACAAGCTTTCCTGAGGCTTTGCTTGGGAGTAGATGGATGAGGAGTGGGGGGTGGGAGGTGGTGGGGGGTGGTGGTGCTGTACATGTAGGTAGGACTTATTTGATAGTGATTGCACATCAGGAAATGTTCCAACTGCTTTCAGAAGCTAACTGAGACTGGACTGGAGGCATGGCTCAGTGGCTAAGAGCACTTACTGCTCTTGCAGAGGATCCGGGTTCAATTCCCAGCACCCACATGATGGCTTACAACTGCCTGTAACACCAACTCCAAGATATACGAAGCTGTCTTCTGAGCTCTGCAGGCCTCAAGTACACACAATACATAGATATGCTTATGAGCAAGACACTCATACACAGAAATAAATCTAAAATTACAAAAAGCTTCATTTTTATTAATGTTACTAGCTTGGTATAGATAGTGAGTTACAGGCCAGCCAAGGCTAATGAGATCTTGTCTAAAAGTCAAATGAAATTAAAAAAAAAAAATCTTCATTTTACCAAGAAAGAAACCCAAGACATGGAGGGGGTAAAGTCTAGTTCAAAGTCACACAGCTAATAAATGGCTGAGTTGGATTTGCATCTAGGTAGCCGCTACAGAGTGTCTTTTCTCATGAGTTCAGGATTTGCACCTTGTTGTGCGTTGCCTGGGTCTCGCTGGGTTTTACAATCTGAAGTCTGGCCAGGCATACTCAGCAACTCCGTCACCTCATTGCAGAAACACTATCGACCCTGAAGATCAGAGAAGCCTTGCAAGCTGTGGAGCAATCTGGGAGTGTTCTTCTCCCTCTCTGCCAGGGCTCGCCTGGGTATGGCCAGACTCCGTCTGGATACCAGACGAGGTGTGTCACTTAACAAACCCCCACACCAGAGAGAATTCAGGAAGGAGGGTGGGTTTGGAATTTCCTTCACCCTGGGATGTCTTTCTAAACCTTCCAGAGCATTGCTTTGAATAGCAGATGCTGGAAGATCTGTCATTGGGTTGGGTGAGGACCAGACAGCCTTTGCAGAGAACTGATAAAAATGTGCATCATAGTTGAGCCCGTGAAAGACTGTGGAGGATGGTGGCAGTGAGACAGGGACATGGCAAGAAGTGGTCCAGGAAAGGAGGGAAAGGAACCCTGGGAGAGCAGGAGCCAGGAAGACACTGGGCAGCCAGTCCTCCTCCCCCAGATATGCCAGAGGGTGTAAGAGAGAAAACCTCGGCAGGCTGCCCATAGATCCTATGACTTGGACAAGGTTGTCCTGATCTTATCATATGATCTATAATTTGTTTTTCTTCTTGTATCCTGGCATTCATTCCTTGGGCAGATTCCATAAGGAACTTCTTTGACATGGGACCCCGAGGAAGTCAGTAAAAACTGCAGAATAATTAGTGATTCTGTGGAGAAGGGACCAGAGAGGGGGGTGGGTGGGATGCTGCCCTTTAATTGGCAAGGAAAAAAACTTAGAAAAAACAAGGAAGAACTTCTAGAGTCAAATCAATCACACAGCAGTTCATTAGGGAGAAAGAGAATGATCAACGATTTCAAAGTTTTAAAGCTGTAATGATTATATTGGAGTTGCCAAACCCTGAAAAGGGAGGAATTGGGTTGAGGTTCTTTTTTTTCTCTTTTTTCTTTTTCCCCAAGACAGGGTTTCTCTGTGTAACCCTGGCTGTTCTGGAACTCACTCTGTAGACCAGGCTGGCCTCGAACTCAGAAATTCGCCTGCCTCTGCCTCCCAAGTGCTGGGATTAAAGGTGTGCACCACCACTGCCCAAGTGGAGAGTTTTTTTAGTTGATGACTGTACATACAAATGGAGAGTTCAGATGAGGGATTGAGGCTGAGAATGGAAGTGTGGAGCGTGAGATAGCATCCCAAGGCACAGATAGAGTAGCAGGTGTCAGTGAAAGACATAACAGAGAGAGGACAGAGAACGAGAGCCAGGAACAAACAGGCGGAGACTGGAGGAGACTTGGTTGTTGGAGAGGCTTCACGGTGTATGAACTTACAGACTTAATAGGATAAGATCCATGATGCTAAATTGTCCTTTGAGGGTTAATGTGCAGAGTAGGCATCATGTGAACAGACAAGAGGGCTGAAATGAGGACTGCTGACTTCTCATGATTCCCGAAGAAAGAGGCATAACTTCCACAGCAAAAAACTCCTTCCCTCTCCTCACAAGGGATGTGGCTGCTGTGGCCATGTTCCAGGTGAGAGATAATTGTCTCCCCACTGTCTCCGGGGCGTCTTCCTCTTCTCCCTTTGTCCCCGCCCCACAGCTTATGAAACTAAACTGTTATTGGAGAAAATAAGCTGTTCCTTAATTTCATATAGCCTCCTAGATCCCAATCTTTCTCCCTCCTTCCCAAGCAGAGCCCTTGGCGTGCTCAGTCGGTCAGGCATTGCTCACGGCTCAGTCAGGCACTGCTCACGGCTCAGTCAGGCACTGCTCACGGCTCAGTCAGGCATTGCTCACGGCACAGTCCCTGGTGTGTTTAATCTGTCTCCTCACTAGACTGAAGGCGTTCGTTTCTAGTTGGAAGATCACGGCTTATTCATTTCTCTCCCACCATCCAGCACAGAGCCTACTGCAGAACAGGGTGTTTATAAAGTGTGTTGGCGGAATCGATGAGTGTACAGAGGGATCATATTAAACCTTGAGGCTGACCGAGTGAATGAAAATTGAACCCTCTTGGCTCAAAGATTTCAAATGACTTTCTTCCTCTCACCTAGACAGAGGATCAAGCTTTAAACTCTTACCTCGGCATCCCTTGTGCCTTACATGAGGCAGCACTGGAAACCTTTAAGCTGTCTTACTCTTAGCCGATCGGGAAGAGGGTTTGTTACCTGGCAATGCTGTGCCAGGTGCTTATCATGTAGTGCGTGCTTCCCCACGACAACTTCAAGAGACTAACACTCACTTATATTAACCTGTAGGTGAAGATACTTAAGGGGAAAGAATGGAACGAGCACCCTGAAAGCACCACAGGCATTATGTTATGGGGCTGAAAGGTAAACCTAAGTTTGTCAGAGGTAAAAGGTAAAGTAGGTTCCAACCTCAGGTTTACCTGCCTCCAAATTCCTCAGAACTCTCTGTCCTCACCGTGGTAGCCTGCAGTAGTCTCCAAGCAGGTCACCCACTGGGCCTTGATTTAACCTCTGAAGAGGTTAGGTCTGTGATCAGTGCCTTGGAACTGGGAGGGAGGGTTAATTATACTTGGGGCTCATGTGAGGACCAGAGGAGAGTCCCAGAGGAGAGTCATTTCCAGGGACTTGAAGGAGGGAACAAGGACCCCAGAAGAATCTGTTCCTCTTTGTCCTGTTATTATTTTTAGTGGTTACTGTAGGATTTATTGTTGTTTTATAGACTTATTTTTAAATACACACACACACACACACACACACACACACACACACCAACTACTTAGTACTGTTATGAAACATCTTCATTTTGGACTTGAAGTATTTAAGTTTTTTTTGTTTTTGTTTTTGTTTTTTTTTGAGAAAAGGGAAAACTCAGTTAAATGTGTTATAAGAAGCAATAGCTTGGGGCTACAGAGGTGGCTCAGTGGTTAAGAGCACTGGTTTTCTTGAAGAGAACTGGGGTTCAGTTCTCAGCACCCATAACAGCTGGCTTACAACCATCTGTAACTCCAGTCCTTTTTTTTTTTTTAAGATTTATTTTATGTATATGAGTACACTGTAGCTGTCTTCAGATACACCAGAAGATGGCATCAGATCCCATTACAGATGGTTGTGAGCCACCATGTGGTTGCTGGGAATTGAACTAAGGACCTCTGGAAGGGCAGTCAGTGGTCTTAACCACTGAGCCATCTCTCTAGCCCTCGAGACTAAATCTTGATGCTCTTGAATACTGTTCCTAGTTAATGGCTTTCTTTTTTAAAATAATTATTTTTATTTTATATTGTTGGAGTGTTTGCCTGTGTGTATGTGTGTGCACCATGTGTATACAGGGCCCACAGAGGTCAGAAGAGAGGGCATCAGTTCCTTTGGAATTGGAGTTACAGATGTTTGTGAGCTAGGAATTGAACTCGGGTCCTCTACAAGAGCAGCCAGTGCTTGTTTTTTTAAAGATTTATTTACTTTATGTATATGAGTACACTGTAGTTGTACAGATAGTTGTGAGCCTTGATTTATTTACTATTATGAGTAAGTACACTGTAGCTGTCTTCAGACACACCAGAAGAGGGCATCAGACCTCATTATGGGTGGTTGTGAGCCATCATGTGGTTGCTGGGATTTGAACTCAGGAACTTCAGAAGCAGTCAGTGCTCTTACTTGCTGGGCCATCTCACCAGCCCACCAGTGCTTGTTTTTAACTGCTGAGCTATCTCTTCTGTTCCCTAGTGGCTTTCTAATGTTTCTAAAATGACTGCTTTCCAAAACTTGTGGCTGTTCTTTCTTCATTATTGTCCTCCAGTGGCTCAAAGCCCTTTCTGTTTTCATAAAGAACGAATGCACCAGCTTGGCCATTCTCCTGAACTACAGGAGAGTCAGCCACTCCAGCCTACAGATACTGCATCCATGATTCAACCAACTATAGATCAAAAATATCTAAAGGAATTGCATCTGTTTTGAACATGAATAGACCTTTTCTGTTTGTTATGTCTTAAATGCACAGCACAGCAATTATTCATATAGTGTTTACATTGTATAAAGTCTTATACATGTATTAAAGTATATGGGAGAACAGGTGGAGGTTATATGTGCCTACTATACCATTTTACATAAAGGATTTGAATGTCTGCAAGTTTTGGTATTGAGAGGGGTCCTGAAGCCAATCCAGCATGGATAGGAGGGACGAGTGAGCTGGTCACGCTTTCAATGATCTAGTTAGCATCTTGTTTAATGGTCATTTGTCTCCATTCAGGCCACAAAGAAGGTCCTGCCTTGGGTCATCACTCCCATCCCTACATTTGTATATAGCGTTGATCTCTAGGACTTGAAGCTTTTCCCACTCATCCTGAACATTCCTGTCTTATCTGTACCTGTACCCAGAAGCCAGATTTACTCTCCAGGGCTCCGGCTCCCCTGTGCTGCCTGCTGAGAGTCAAGTGAAAGCTGTCTGTGGACCGAGGGTCTCTGGGGACGCAGCACAGCTGTGCAGTCTGCAGCCCTCAGCCCTCCTTTCAACAATGGAAGGGCCCTTCTTTCTTTCTTTCTTTCTCTCTCTCTCTCTCTCTCTTTCTTTCTTTCAAGACTTGGCTTTCCTGCTCTGCTCTTTTAGGTCCTTGTAGCACCTCATTTGAATGCATCAGCCCATAGCTCTCCTTCAACCAGCCCAGTCTCTATCAGGAAGGAAATGTTGCCTCCATTTTGCAGAATAGGAGGCAACGTTTTGGGGTAGGGGTGGGGATTCCAGGGTTGCTCTGTGCTCTTACCATCTGTGAGTGGCTGAACCATGATCTCCTTTCCTGGGCCCTGTGTTCTTTCTATGCTGCAAATCTTCTCTCTCTTTCCTTTCATCTGTGACAAATTACCTTCTCTGAGGCATTCCTACCTTTACCGAGTGTCTCCTTCTCCTCCTTGCCACAGAGTTTTGTACATAAACTACTATTGAGTATCACATCGTCATAAAGTGGTAGATTTGGGACCTCCTTCTAGAGAAAGATAATTTTTTCTTTCTTTGCAATTACTGAGTTCCAATGTTGTATGCAGAATAAACATTTTATGGCTGTATACATAAACATGACTAAAACATATGCAGAGGAAGGGGGGAGAACTTTAAGACAGGATCAGAGCTTGCTTTCAGTTGCTAGTTCAGAGTGAGTAAGGTGCTTTTGGAAAGTGGACATGAGGCTCTCAAAGATGAATGTAGATAAGCCGAGCCTCTAATGCTAGCATTTGGCAAGCTAAAAAAGGAGAATTGTTTGGGTTCCAGGTCATCCTGGGCTACTTTAAGGAGTTCAAGACAGCTGGAGATATAGAATAGAACTTTCTCATAAGAGGATGATGAACTATAGCCAAGATAAAATATACCAGAGATGATTGATTCACATGAATGCCCCTCCTGCACTAAAGAGTGAGAGTGACTTTGGGATCCACAAATTCTAGACAATCATCCAGGAAGCTCTCTATTCGAGGGCAGGGACTGGGACTTCTCAGTGGAGGCCTGTTGCTGAGTCCTTTGGAACAGAGCAACCAGGTGCTGCCTGATTTCCTTGGTTCTGGCTCCATAGATGATGGGGTTGACCAGACATGGGAGCAACAGGTAGAAAGCACTGAGCAGGTTGTGCACGTCTTGGGAGGCAGTGCGCGCCACACGGTAGACAATGGATGAGGACATGGTGGAGGAGTAGACAGTGAAGATGACCAGCAGGTGGGAGCCACAGGTGTTCAGGGCTTTGGACCGTGCTCCACCTGATGAGATCCTGAAGGCAGCATGGATGATGCGGGAGTAGGAGGCGCCTAGCAGGAGCATATCCAGGACTCTGTTGAAGATGCGAACAGTGAGCCCCACAGTCTTATTCAGTGAGATGTCGCCACAGGAGAGTTTCATCAGGGCCATGTGCTCGCAAGCAAAGTGGCGGATCACGTTTGAGCGGCAGAAGCGGACCCGCGAGGCCAGCACCACCACTGGAGC
>NW_022196904.1:91478736-91484009 GCF_008632895.1 Mastomys coucha
TTGTAGGTGCCATTGCTCCACCCTGACATGACGCCTGAGGGCTCAGGGAGGCTCCAGGGAGAAGGGAGAGGCAGGATGCTGGGGCTCAGTCCCTGAAAGGTCCTGCTAGGACCTGCCCCAGCCTCTCCAGGCGGGACTGCATGTAAACATCAACAATAGCATTTCTATGGAGGAAATGAAGAGTTGTATGTTAGCACGTCGTGAGATACTTTAAGAAGTAACTACTTTCCATGGCCCCTCCATTTTTGTTTTCCCTTCTTTTTCACTAATGAGTTCTTATTGAAGAACTACTTTGTGCTAGTTTCTATACCAGGGACTTGGAACACGTGGTGAGTAACACATTATCTCTCATCTTGAATGAATTCAGATTGTAAGAATGAGATCGAAGTGGTAAAGGAGAGAATGCAATGAACACTTGGGCGCTGACGTGGATCCCTTTCTGTTCTGGCTTCCTCTGATGTGACAAAACCCAAGGTGGAGGAGAACCCAAGCTTGGGTACTCTTGCTATGCAGGAGTTACAGGGGAAGTGGCTGGACATAAGTTGTTGTCCCTGGTGCTGTGCCCACCTGAAAACATGGAAAGGTATGAAGTTTGGAATCAGAGAGAGAGAGAGAGAGAGGAGAGAGAGGAGAGGAGAGAGAGAGAGAGAGAGAGAGAGAGAGAGGAGAGAGAGAGGAGAGAGAGATCACTTTTGGAGAGAGTTGACGTGTTCCTTTCCCACTTCCCAAGGGGAGCTAGTTGACCACAGCAGGGAGCTTACAGGGTACTTTTTACAATGTAAAAAAGAGGTTAGAAATGAGGGTCAGTGGCAGTTTCTCTCTTTTATGATCGCACCATCGGATGGAGCCATTCAACTCTGTTTCCTTGGTTCTTTCTTCCCTTACCTCTTTCTTTCTCCTATCCCTATGTCTTTCTGGGACCATCATCTTAATGCTCCATTCTCCTCAACCCTGAGTGTTCAGCCATCTCTTTAGAAATGCAGATCTTAAGTTTGGAGATCTACCCTAGGCTGACCCCAAAGTCTGAGCAGAGGAGGGTGTGGAGTGGGGACCCTGGGACTGAGGCTAAGTGAGGAGACTCAGGGCTGAGCTTCTCAGAGAAGACCCTGGAGTGTGATAAGGAGGTCAGGAACACCTCGTATTTCAAGTTGTTTAGTGGTGGTGAGAAAGGGGCAGGGGAGGGCTGTGTAGCCATTCTTGTTTTCTCTGGCTTCCCCTGGAATCACAGACTGGAGACCTTTTGGTACCAGAGACCTGTGGAGCTCAGGAATCTGTGGACTGCAGAGCAGGACAGACACTTAGGAGGAGGAGTCAGGCTCTCCAGCAGGGATGTGATTCTCTGCAGGGAGCCTTGGTCCGAGCACAGCTCACCGATGTTGGAAAGGACAATGGCTTATGTAGATATGGCTTTATTTTGTTTTGAAGCCTATCTTATTTTGTGGTGTCTATCTTCTTGTGAAACAATTCATCTTACCACAAGTCTGTCCAAATTTGGGGCAGATCCTATCCTTAGGAAGGACTTTCTATGGAGCTACCATCATCTCTCTGAATATTCCTCCCTTGTTCCTGGGTGTGCTCCCAGGAGCCACACAGAGCCCATTTAATCTATAAAACCTAGTGGTTTTGTTTGTTTGTTTTTGTTTTTGTTTTTTGTTTTGTTTTGTTTTGTTTTGAGGCAAGGTGTCTCTGTGTAGCCCTGACTGTCCTGGAATTTGTTCTGTAGACCATGCTGGCCTCAAACTCAGAGATCCATCGGCCTCTGCCTCCCATGTGATTAAAGGTTTGAGCCACCACACCAGGCAAAACCTTTTAGAGGAGGCTTTAGGACAGGAGTTTGTGTTGGTCCAAATGTGGTCTTGACAGGACAGGGTACTGGGTGTGGTTCCCTCACCTTGCAGGAGGCAGCCAAAAGCATAGCTGACATTTCAAGAAGAAAGTGCATTGAACTGGAGGAAGGCCAGGCTGGGAAGAGGATGGCCCAAAGCTGGAGTGTGCTGAGCTTGTGGGGACAGCATGGTGGGGATACTTCATGGGGAAGCTTGGCCCTGCCACCCACTTGTGTGATTCCAGTGGTCAAGGGATTTCAGCAATCCTAGCTGTACGGTGGGAGTCATAATGTTGGCTTTTCAGGATGGTGAAATCTATAAAGCTGATGTGAGCAACTTTTTTCCTCTTTCTCCTTCCTCCTCTTCCTCCTCCTCCTCCTCTCTCTCCCTGTCTCTCTCTCTCTTTTAAAGACAGGATCTCATGTCTTCCAGGCCGGCCTGAAACTCACAGTCTAGCAGAGGATGACCTTGAACTCTCCGTCCTCCTGCTTCTACCTTCTAAGTGCTGTGATGGCACAGGCATGAACCACCAGCCCGTGCTTGATGCTTCTTTCCCCATGCTCCCTTTTAGTAAGTGAAAGAAATGAGCTCAAGGCCTACCCCTAAGTCCTAGACATGAAGAGGGAGTTTGGGGACAGAGGAAGGGCCACTGCCTTGGTTGGTGTGCATAGACACATATTCTACTCCTGAGTTGTAGACAGACCATGCAGTCTTAGTTCCCATATGCCAAGAAAAGGGAAATTCAGTCTTAGATCTCTTTCTTATACAAAATGGGGTTCTCCCTGGAACTGGCTATATTGTCTGTGAGGACAGAAACCTTCTCCTGCTGTCCTCAGGCACACCGAACTGCAGGGTGAATGTAGTTGTGTCAACATGTAGAAGAGAAGGTGGTTGTAGAAGAAAGGGGGTTTGATGAGTGAGAGATTTGAGAGGCACACCTGCTAGAAAGGTCTAGAATTTGTCTACCTCTGTGCAAGAAGAGAGGAATAAGTCAGATTCAGCCTGCTACAATATGGCTTTGGGTTCCTCTCAGAAGGTGACTTTGAAGATATAACCAACCACAAAAGCTCTGAAAACCATGGTTAGAAACTGGGAATGTGGATGCATGCTCTTTTTTCTCCCTGGATTGGAGTGGTGAAGCACTGGGGCAGATGAACTGGAGAGGGGGAGTTGGCTGTTGCCCTCATTCCTCTCCTCTCTGGCAGCCTCCCCCTTCCCCTTGCCTGGCTAAGCACACAGGCTCCTACTTACCTGGACTCACACAGCCAGGGGAAGTAAAGACTGGTCAAGTCAGTCCCCAGTTGCCAGGGTGAGTTAAATTCTCTCTATGTCTCCCTGGGGGAAACAAGGGCTTCCGAGGCTCCCTCTCAGGTCTGACTTTTCCAGGCCCCAGCCAATTACCAGAGCCCCAGTGGTCACTAGGATCCGGTGGGGAATAGTGTGAGTGAGAACATCTCCTGACAGAGACGAGTTAGGCAACAGGGAGTTACTTGTATGCAGAGAGTAGTTGGCTAAGATTCAGCTCTGACTCTCTCACCCACGTCTTCCTCTCGTCCATTTGATGGGTCAGCAGCCCATCAACCCCCCTGACTCCATATCCCCACAGGCAGGTTGATGCCTTGTACCCGGCCCTGTTTAACTGCTTGTTGGAAGTTTCTGCAGCTTGCACTGTGCACTGGAGTCATGCTCTCATTTCCAAATACTGTCATCCTTTGGTGTTTCCACTCTTAGAAATGCTCATAGCGTTACAGAAAGGACTGAAGGAGCTGAAGGGGTTTGCAACCCCATAGGAAGAACAACAATATCAACCAACCAGACTCCCCCCCCCCCAAGAGCTCCCAGGGTTTAAAGCACCAACCAAGGAGTACACATGGATAGACCCATGGCTCCAGCAGCATACGTAGCAGAGGATGGCCTTGTCGGGCATCAATGGGAGGAGAGGCCCTTGGTCCTGTGAAGACTCAATTGGAGGGCAGGAATGTAGGAGTGGGTGGGTGGTGGCACACTCTCATAGAAGCAGGAGGAGGGGGGATGGGATAGGGAGTTTCCGGGGGTGGGGGGAATCAGGCTGTCCTCAGAAACTCACAGAGATCTGCCTGCCTCTGCCTCCTGGGATTGAGGGAGTGCACCACCATGCATGGCCTGTAAACTCTTATTTAATTCTCATAACCTAAGAGAATAGGCTCTGGGTTTTTTGTTTGTTTGTTTGTTTGTGGCATCTGAGGAAACTGAGATAGTCAAATCCATATAGAAGGATCTGGAAATTCCTATATGAGCTCCATTGCTTCCCATCCTGGACTATTTGTAGGACTCTTATCCACAGACCCAAAGAAGCCAAATAACAAGGAGACCCCAAGGGAGCAAGCTTGAATCTCACCCAGAAGGGGAAATAAAATAGATATGGGAGGTGGAGGGAGAGAGGGAACGGGGTGGAAGAGGAGACGGGAGGGAAACTGAGCCAGGGAAGGGATTAGGTGTAGGGAGAGCAGGGGAGAGAGAATGGAAATCAGCAGTGGGCAGGGGGGCATCTTTAGGACGTGCTAGAGACCTGGGACAGGGGGTAGGGGAGGCCCCAGGGAGTTGGTGAGGGTAGCTCTAGCCGAGATGCCTAGCAGTGGGGGATATGAAGCCTAAAATGGCCACCTCTTGTAGCCATGAAGGGCCTCCCAGTGGAGGGAAAGGGACAGTAACCCATCCACAAAACCTTCCACCCAAAAGGTCATCGCTGCCTAGCTAAAGTGTTTCTTCTATAACCTTTTTTTTTTTTTTTCAATCCCAGGAAAGATCCCTCAGTGGTTTTCAAATTTGCCTTTCCAAGGTAGCTTTTATGAAGCTGAGCTATCGCCTACAGTTCTTGTAACTGCCACAAGGGGAAACTGGTGGGAATTTATAATTGGGCCATCAGTTTGAAGGCATCAACTAGGAGTGACTGAGAGGAAGCTCAGCTATTTATTCATGTAAATATTTATTAATACTAAATGATTACAAATTTCTGGTTGTCAAAGAATCTGTTAAAGTAAAATACAATTTAGAAATGTAAGCCCTAAACTAGAATATTATACTTTATGATTTAAGGCAATTCATTTTTTTTTTAAATATTTTTTGTTTTTTTTTTCGAGACAGGGTTTCTCCATATAGCCATGGCTGTCCTGGAACGCACTCTGTTAGACCAGGCTGGCCTCAAACTCAGAAATCTCAAGTGCTGGGATTAAGGCATGCACCACCACTGCCTGGCTGCAATTCATTTTTAATCTTACTTCATAAGATTATAATTTTGTTTCAGGCTTAAGAGAAACTTTTTTTTCCTAGTTGTTGTTGGTGGCATACACCTTTCATCCCAGAACTACTGGAGGCAGAGACAGGTAGATTTTGAGGCCAGCCTGGTTTATAGAGTGAGGTTTCTTTTTTTTCTTTTTTCTTTCTTCTTCTTCTTCTTCTTCTTCTTCT
>NW_022196904.1:91484702-91486729 GCF_008632895.1 Mastomys coucha
ACTCAGAAACCTGCCTGTCTCTGCCTCCCAAGTGCTGGGATTAAAGGCATGCGCCACCACTGCCCAGCTTATAAAGTGCATTTTAGGACAGCTGAGCTATGCAGAGAAACCCTGTCTTAAAACACACACACACATGCACACACACACACACACACACACACACACACACACACGCACATGCACAGATATTTTCAATTAAAATGTATTTTATTTTTAATTAAATGAATATGTGTGTGTGTATATGCACATTAGGACAAGGAGCCTGTGGGGTTTGGAAGAGGGCACTGGCTGTGGAGTTTGGAAGAGGGCACTGGCTGTCCTGGGGCTGAGATACAAATTGCCTCACATGGTGCTTGGGAATGGGCTCTCTGCAGGGGCAGTATGTGGCATCTGAGGGGATAGTTTGTGCATTTAACCACTGAGCCATCTCTCCAGCCTCCATCTTATTTCAAAATTTATTTTTATTTATGTGCATATTTGTTTACTCATGTGCAAGTATGTGCCATGTGTACAGGTGGTCAGCTGGAGTTACGACAACTCCGAGAGGCTTGATGTGGGTCCTGGGAACAGAACACAAGAGCCCTGGAGGAGCGGCAAGTGATCTCAACGGCTGAGCCATTTCTCCAGCCTCTAGTTAAAATTCTTAAGAAACATATTTGCATTATTTAATAAACTGCATATTTTTGAGCCATGCTACCTTCAGAGACCATGGAGTAGCAGAGGTCTCTTCCATCCCCTCCCCCTACTTACTAGCAACAGTGATCTTTTCAGTGCTAAGGATCAAATCCGAGGCTCATGCTATGCACGTGTTCTGCTGCTGTATCTCCAGCCACTTTTAATAATAATAATTTATTATTGTTAGGTTAGATACAGGGCCTTAATATATAGATTTGGCTGACCCAGAACTTGCTGGACAGATCAGGCTGGCACAGATTCATGGCTATCCTCCTGCCTCTACCTCTCAAGTGTTGGGATGATAGTTCTGTATCACCACTTCCGGCCTCAATAATATTTATTTTTCTTGAAAATAATTTCCCAACAAAATTGTCCTATGGATTTTCTAAGTCAGGGATTCTCTATATGGCTCCCAGTGAAATCGCCTAGATAGTTAGGCAGTTTTAGACTTAGTCCTACTGAGTGAGAATCAGCATGAGCGGTGGCCTGAGACAATAGTAAATTACCCTGGACTATTCTGTGAATAGCTTGACATTTGATTCTTTTTGATCATGGAGAACATTTTGCATTAGGTTATTTACTCACTAACAGATTCTGTTGAAAAGTTGGTACCCAGATGTCAAGATGCATTCTTATTTTTTTTTAAGAGGTCCATTTTATTTTTTTATAAGACTCCACATTTAAAAACGTCATCTGTTAACCTGCATAGCAAGAAAGTCTTGTTGGGTGAGAGATCTCAGCAGGAACAGACACGAATGTCTTCAGCTTACAACCTTAGTAGCTTTAACACGACATGCTGTGTAACTGTGGACACACTGATGCTCCTCATGAGCATAGACGGTACCCGGCGTTACGATGCTGGGGAGAACAGAGCTGAAGGGGCCGTTATACGCCCCCTTTCCCTCACTTCTATTCTAGATGATGAGGAGTTTGTGGGAAGGAGCAACGAGAGGGATAATGGAATGAGTGTGATCTGAAGGTGGACGGGACGAAGGAGAAAGGGAAGCCGCAATGGTGGTGGAACATATGGGGCACAAGGAAGGACAATGGGTGAATGGGACAAATTAGAACACGGTGTCGTGGACGCATGTGTAATGAAAATGCCATGGTGAAGCCTATTGTATTGTATGTTAAATTAGTTAAAAGAAATAGGAAGAGTGAGCATGATGATAGCAGTTTGGTCCCTGTGTACCTATTTTCTGCCTTCCTCAGTTTCAGGAATAGTGAGGAGCCAACATGGACTTATCATAAGAGACTCACGAGCCTGCACTCAGGAATGACCTTACCAGGTGCTGCCTGATTTCCTTGGTTCTGGCTCCATAGATGATGGGGTTGACCAGACATGGGAGCAA
>NW_022196904.1:91487314-91500054 GCF_008632895.1 Mastomys coucha
TTGTAGGTGCCATTGCTCCACCCTGACATGACGCCTGAGGGCTCAGGGAGGCTCCAGGGAGAAGGGAGGGGCAGGACGCTGGGGTTCAGTCCCTGAAAGGTCCTGCTAGGACCTGCCCCAGCCTCTTCAGGCCCAACTGGGTGCTTAGGTTTTCATGAGTCTCCAATATTTCTAAAGGAAAAAGAAGACATTTATTTAGTCTTATTATTTAATGAGCTCTTCTAATAAATGGTTGTTTGCATTTCAAATAAATCACAAGTGGAGATGCTGCATGTAGAATTCCTGGGTCAAGACATAGTCACACTTTTTTTTGGATGCCAATTGGATTTCCAGAGAAGTTGAATGAATCTAGTCATTAGCTCCGTGGTGCTTGAACCCAACCATCATGGTCTTAAAAAATGGTAGTTCTAAGGTGACATTTTATAGTTGACTTTGTTGTCTATTGGGAACTTAGTATTTCCCTCGTAGTTTTAATTGTTAGCCATTATGTATTTTTGAAGCTTGGTTTATAAAACTTGTTAGCATTTTCACTTTGCTTATGGTACTATTAAAACCAAAGTTTAAATTTATAAAATTAATTTAAGTGATATTTCTTTTTATAAATTATTTCCTTGGCTTTTAGCATAGAAAATCTTGTCTTATTCAAAGGCCAAATAGATAGTAAATGTATTTTGTTATTCTTTGGGATATGAGTTTTATTTGTTGTGCCTGTATGTTTGTATGGGTGTGCTTGTCTGTGTGTATGGAGTCCAGAGGTCAACCCTGAGCATCTTTCTGTATAACTCTCCACCGTATTTTTAAGACAGGATGTTCACTAAGCTGGCTATCCTGTCCGGCCAGGGAGCCCCTGAGATCCGCCTGCCTTGGTTCTCATGTTTGTTCAGCAAAACCTTTACCTTGTTCTAGATAAATTTTGTTACTGTTTTAAAATACCATGAAAAACAAGAGAGAGACTGGTGGAAGACTGGAGGTTTATAGTTCCCGAGAGAGAATCCATAGTGGTCGGGAGGACATGGCAGCTGGCAGCCAAGACTCCACATCTATATTAGCACACAAAACACACACACACAAAGGAAGAAACAGGAAACAAAGTGAGACCAGGCAGGCTGGAGAGCAGTGGTTCTCAACCTGTGGGTCGTGACCCCCATGGGGTTGTTTATCAGATATCCTGCACATCAGATATTTACATTACAATTCATATCAGTAGCAAAGTTACAGTTAGGAAGTAGCAATGAAAATAATTTTGTGGTTGAGGTGGGGTCAGCACAGCATGAGGAGCTGTAGTAAAGTGTTGCAGCATCAGGAAGGTTGAGAACCGCAGCTGTAGAGTCTTTGAAGGTCTATAGTATAGACCCATAAAGCACGCCCTAGTGACATAACTTTCTCTAGCAAAGCCGCACCTCTTAAAGGTTTTATAATCGCCTCAAACAGTGCCACCACCGAGTTCAAGTGGGAGACATTGCTCATTCAAACCGAGGTATACACTGAGCCGCCTTTCCATATTCAAGGTTTTATGAGTTCTGACAATGTGAAATTCATTTGATTCATGACATGATAATCCAGATGGCAACACTGTTCCACTTTATCTGTCACTTCATGTTGCTGTCTTTATTCAAGATTAAATTATTTTATGTGGCAGAGGTTTTTATTTTATTTTTATTTTTATTTTTTTAATTCTTTCTTTCTTTTTTTTTTCCGAGACAGGGTTTCTCTGTATAGCCCTGGCTGTCCTGGAACTCACTCTGTAGACCAGGCCGGCCTCGAACTCAGAAATCTGCCTGCCTCTGCCCCCCAAGTGCTGGGATTAAAGGTGTGCGCCACCACCGCCCGGTGGTTTTTATTTTTTTTTAAGACTTATTTATGTGCATGTGTGCACGTGTGTATTAGATGGTGTGTGTGTGTGTGTGTATGCGCGCATGCACACATGTGTGTATGAGTGGTGTGTACACATGTGTGCAGGTGGTTGGGGAAACTAGAAGAGGATGCTGGATTGCGGATGTCCTGGAGCTGCAGCTACCCAACAAGATTTGTGAGCCACCCAACATGGGTGCTAGGAACCGAACTCTGGTTCTTTGGAAGAGCAGCAAGTCCTCATAAACACTGACCCAGGTCACTAGCTCCGTGTTGTTTATTGTTATTGTTATTATTAGTATTTAGATAGTGACATTCCATTTGTACTCATATCAGCACCGTGCTATTTTCAAAATATTTATTGTAAGTAACTCACCACACGACTTCTCATTTAAAGCGTAAAGCTTAGTGGCTTCTAGTAAGTTCATTGTATTGCGTGATAATCACCATGATCAACACTTGCAATGCCCCCGGTAAAAGCTCCGTGTCTATCCACAAATACTTGCCAATGAATTGCTAAGGTTCTTTCTGATTCAGTGGATTTGCCTACTCTGGATATTTCCCATTAGTTAAATAATAAAATTTCCCTTTTTTTGCAGCTGTGTATTTGAACTCATGAAGCGCTTGCCTGTGCCTCCGAAATGCTGGCGTTACAGCTGTGTCCCATCATACCTAGTTTGTGTTTTTCTGACTGTTACTTATACCGCAGTACACATCAATATTTTATCCAGTTATTTTTTTTTAAAGACAGGTTCTTTCTACATATCTCTGGCTGTCCTGAAACTCACTATGTAGACCAAGCTGGCCTCAAACTATAGAAATCCTCCTGTCTCTGCCTCCTGAGTGCAGGGATTAAAGGTGTGCCAGCACTCCGGGCTTATTTTATTAGCTTTGAATGGAATAATAGTTTGTCACCCTGTGGACAGCACATCCCACTTACCCAGTCACATTCTGGGGACATTTGGATTATTTTCAGTTTTCTGGTAATGTTACCATGAATATTTTGTTTTAATGTATTTTTCTTAGTTACATTCTGAGGACTGAAATTGCTGGGTCATAGATAATTCAATGCTTAATCTTTCTTTCTTTTATCCCCCTTTCCCTCTCTCCATATTATTATTATTATTATTATTATTATTATTATTATTATTATTATTATTACTAAGGGTCTTACGATGTGATCCTGGTTGGTCTGGAACTCACTATGCAGACAGGCTGACTTTGAACTCATGAATCTTCTGTCTCTGCCTCCAGAGGGCTGAGATTACAAATGTGCATCTCTGTGTCTAACTTGTGCTTTTCTGAGCATCTTTTCATTTGTCTGCTGGTCACTTATTTCCTCAAGAGAAATGTCTATTTGTAGCGTACCTTTGACCATTTTAATCTGATCTCTTTCCTGTCTCTGAGTTGTTAGAATGAAGCACCATTTTGATTACTGTAGGATCATTATTTAAACTCCCAACGAAATACTTTCTCAAGTACTTTTCATTATTCTTATTTAATTTTCCCACCATTAGTATCACTTTAGTAATTTTCAAAAATTACCTTGTTGCAGTCTGAAAAATTGGGATTTCATTAACCCTATAAAGTAATCTGTGGAGAATCAAAATCTTGGCCACACTCTTTCTGCCTGGTAACAAAGTGTGGTGTTCCTTTACAAAACTTTTTTTAAAAAAAGTGTGTATGGTGAATGTGTGTGTGTGTGTGTGTGTGTGTGTGTGTGTGTACATGTCAGAGGATATCTCTCAGGAGTTGGTTCTCTCCTTCCACTGTGGGATCCAAGGATGGAACTCAGGTGTCAGGCTTGTGAGATAAGTGATTTGACTCTCTGAGTCACCTCATGAGCCCTGAACGACAATGCTCTGAATTTTCAAGTCTTACTTTATCCTTTCTCAGTGGCTTTATAGTTTGATGTGTAGAGGTCCATGGGAGCAGGCATTCTGTCTGCATTTGTATTCCTGGAGCCAAATACAGACACCTGGGACACACTTGGAACTTAAATGCTGGACAGTGAGCAATCTCCTGCACTGTTTGAGTGTTCCTGTGTGTATCGCTGTGTTTGTGTGCTCCTGTGTATCCTGTTGTGTTTGTGTGTTCCTGTGTGTCCCTCTGTGTTTGTGTGTTCCTGTGTGTCCCACTGTGTGCTCCACTGAGGCTATTACAAGTCTATAACAGTTTTGAACCCCTTCTTTTACATAGTAATGATATTATTTTGTACATTCATCTTGTATCTTGTCATTGATTTTTTTCATTAATTGAATATTTTCAGGAAATTCTTTTGGGCATTCAGGAGAATTATTTTACTTCTATTTTGTGTTTTTTTTTTTTAAAAAAATAAACTATAAGCCGGGCGGTGGTGGCGCACGCCTTTAATCCCAGCACTTGGGAGGCAGAGGCAGGTGGATTTCTGAGTTCGAGGCCAGCCTGGTCTACAGAGTGAGTTCCAGGACAGCCAGGGCTACTCAGAGAAACTCTGTCTCGAAAAACAAAAACAAAAACAAACAAACAACAAAAAAAAGTCAAAAAAAAAAAAAAACCTATAATTTCCAGAATCATGTTAAAAGCTAAAAAGGAAAGGTATTTTATATTCCACTACACGTTCTCAGTGTACTATCTGTTTTCTAGTAACTATAATATGGCTTGTTGGTTTAGGACCGACAGGGACAGGAAACGATCCTTCATCCATTCATGTATCCACTTATTGTTAATACATTTTTGACATTTGTTATATCCCAATTACTCTACTGGTCATGTGGGCTTCACATGTGCTCTGGGTGTGGCTCCAGCACCCACATTGCTTACAGTCTGGTGGGAAAGACCAAAAAAGCAATGGGAACCTAGAACACTGTTTAGAGGTCTCTAACTTCTAGGGATAAAATCTGAAGCTGAGGCACCATACAAGGACCAGGGACGCTGAACTGGTGGGCATGGAGCTGTGAGGTTAAGCTCAGTCAGAGGCCTGGGTTTCTAATAAAAAAGAAAGTTGGAGTCGGCCAAATTAAAGGCAGGGTTGGTACAAAGAACCCATTGATATAAAGCTGAGAATTGGGAATCAGGTCAGAGAAGGATAGGACTCCAAAGCCAAAATCCCCATCCCTGTCATGAAACATAGAGGGGATTCCTGGATCTCCTCCTATGGAGAAAATTATAGGACAAAGAGGATGGCGGGAAAGGTGAAGGGCAAAATAAACTCCATAGAAAATCACTCTCTTCTGAGAAGACCTGAGCCTGGGGTGAGGCTGAGGAGGCAGCAGAGTGGACTGGGACAGTGTGTGATGGAGACACTGGGATGTCTAGGGGTGAGTCTAGACATCCACCACTATGCACACCTCCCACACCTGCTCATGCCCCAGCAAGAGCCTCCACCCCTGATATTCTACTTGCTTACCCTGGAGATGAATTCATCCCAGCACAGCCAGGCAGGAGCAGAGAGGGAGCCAGAGGAAGAACCTGTTAAATGCAGAGGAGTGCTGTTAAATGCACCTCTCCTCCATCCCCTGGGAGCTTAGACTTCTGCTTAGCCTATGGCTTGGAGACAAGTGAGCCTGCCTGACTCATGGTCTTCTAGGAGTGCCGAGGGACCAACCTGGTCACCTGACATCCAGGCTCTTCCTATGGTCTGTGTCCTCTCTCTGGAACTAGAGACCCAACAGAGATAGGATGACTCGACCTTATACCCCAAACTCAGCCTGTAGCTAATTGCCTGGGCATCTCTGGCTTGGGAGGGTCAGGAGGGGACTGCAGGGTGTTGGTTAGTCCAGCAGGCTGGTCCTAACTGAGGAACCAGTAATCCAAGGAATGGCTATCTCTACTGGGCGTGATTTTTATGTGTGTATATATGGTGATGGGAGGGTATGGAAAGATCAGTGGGGGCTTCTGATGAGGCGGGGGTCATATCACTCCATATTAGTGGTGGGTATCTAGGGATAGGTCCTTTCAGGTTACTTGGAGAAATGCCTCTTCAGACCTGTGGCAATAGTTTGACAATTGCCTGGCCAAACCTGTTTCCCTCCGCTCACTGTTTTGTCTCGCTCCTGCTTTGGGACCAGACAGATGAGGTTTTGGAAAAGCCCATGCAGGAAGGGACTTCTGATGAGGACCTGAGATGCTGGGAAACAGTTGCCCAGGCTGAGAGGATGGGTCCTGTGGTTGAGTTACAGCATCACATGGGGATCAGGGACACCTATGTGCATGGGCGTGGGGATGTGATGTCTATCCCTAAAGCCAGGGATGAGGGTAAAGAGAACGGGAAACCAGAAACCAAACAAGACTGTGTGGCTTGGAGCTCAGGCCTTGGGTTTGCTTCAGCAGGGCTGGACTGAGGATGCAGTATGGTAGTACCCAGTGGGGAGCCGCTGGGCTGGAGGACCTTGCAGATGTCTGTCAGGGATCCTGCAAACTCTACTCACTTTCCACAGCCCAGGCTCAGATGTGAGGTTTAATGAGAGAAGGGGCCTCTGCACACTGGGCAGAACACATCTTATATGACTCCTCCCCATGCCATGCAGGCCAGTGTGGCATGTAGGCCAGGACTTGGTTTCTCAGTTGCTCTTCTCACTGAGCTCCTTAGACCCCTACTATTTGACCATAAATGGTTCTTTCTTCACTGGGGTGGCCTCTGGGTCTGTCATTCAACGGCTCACAAAGATGCCTTTCTCGCCTCTTCGTCCCTGCTCCCCACCACTGTGGCAGCTCCCACTGGACCTACCACTTGGTCAGTTCACACCTTGGCCAACTCCCACCTCAGAATGGTTTTCAGTTCTTTAGTCTCTGTTTTCATTTCCAAATGCTCTACAAGAAATGGCCACAAACAAGGTGCTTAAATTGATAAAAAGGTTTCTTTTCTGGTGGCACATGCCTTTAATCCCAGAGACAGGCAGATCTCCGTGAGTTCAAGGCCACCCCAGTCTACAGAGCGAGTTCCAGGACAGCTAGGGCAACATGAGGTTTTCCCTTACAGTTCTGGTGGCTATCATTGCCAGACCAAGGCATCTGCTACCCATGTTTCCTCAGCACCTTTATGAGAGAGCACACTCCCTGCCTCTTCTAGCTAGGTGCAGCAAGGCTTTCCTTGGCTGTGTGGTGTAACTGTGCCCATATGCACAAGCCTCTTCCCCCTGTCTTATAAAGACATTTGTTATTGGATACAGGCTCCCTCTGAATAGCAAAAGGATCTCATCCACCGGGCAGTGGTGGCACACGCCTTTAATCCCAGCACTTGGGAGGTAGAGGCAGGCAGATTTCTGAGTTCGAGGCCAGCTTGGTCTACAGAGTGTGTTCCGGGACAGTCAGGGCTATACAGAGAAACCCTGTCTCAAAAAACCAAACCAACCAACCAAACATCCAAAACCAAACCAAACCAAACCAAACCAAAACAAAAGGATCTCATCCAAAGATCCTTTATTCAATTTCATCTGCAAAAACCCCTTTCTAAATAAGATCACATTCGTAGGCTCCAGGGGTAGGACCTGGGATTTTTTTGTGGGGTCGTTAGACAGCTCCCCAAAGTCCTTATGTGTGGAATGTGAAAGAAGGAAGATGGTTATCGAGGTGGCCTTGGTCTGGAGGTCTTATGTAGGTGCATGTGTGATGGCCATGGTGGGGTACAAAGGCTCTGCCCCATCTTGTAGAGGTTTAAAGCCCTGGACTGCAGAGTTCAGTTCAGAAGGAAGAAGCCTGCCTGTGTAAGGCTATGGCTACCTCAGCAGGCTTCCTGGAGGAGGTGAGCTTCAAGCCTTCTCTTAGAAAACAGCCGCCCAGGGTTGCTGAGTGACCACTCAGATAGAAAGATGCCATTCACCCAGGGGTCTTCTGAACACTGGAACCCCCAACTATGCATCTTCTTTGGTTTAGAGCTTCCTCAGGCAGGGTGAGCATCCTCTCTCAGGCAGAGATCCTCCTGCAGACTGGCAATGTCAGATGAGATGGTGAGATGCTGAGGCCGCAGAGAGCGGAGGGGTGGGTCCTGAGGTCTCCACGGCAGTTCAGCCAGGAAGGGAACAGAGAGTAGCTACAGGCACCTCAAGGGCAGTGTGCTCACCCTGGGACTGCTCCCTTTACCTACCCCCATGCCTGTCAGCTTTTCGTTTCCATCGTCTTTCCTAGAAGTCCACCGTGGCTCTTTCCATGTACCAAGTGCAGTCAGTCTTACCTCCAGCTTCCTTTGCAGCCTGCTGCTAAAGCCTTCCTTCCAGGTCATCTCCAGGTCTCCTGCAGGTCTGCCCTTCTAGCCACTTCACTTCCTCCAGTCCCTCAGCACCTCATCAAAGCCCGCTGAGGCTCTCACCACTAACCTCAGCAAGTCTAGACACTCGCCTTGCATTCAAGGCTTATCCTCCCTACCCATCTCTGCGAGCAAACCTCCCTGCCCCCTGCTCATGCTATGCCTACTCCTCCACCAGACAGGGCCCTTTCTTCCCAAGCCTCATCAGGCTTGTGCCTGCTCCTGAGCAGCAGGCACCACCATCTCTGGAAAGCCTCCTTGCCTCCTTTTGTCTCAGTCCCCTGAATCTTTCAGCAGAAGGGGTTTAGTGGCTGGTGCCAACACTGTGCGCCATCACTGTGGAGGGATACTGGGCAGCCCACCTGGCTTGTCAATCCCTCAGTAGTCCTCTCTATACCCCAGGACTGTGGGCAGCCCTGTGTCCACCATCCCTCTTCTCCTTCCTCTTTCTAGGTCTCCATAGTGTCCTGTCCTAAACTTTCCTCCCCAGATTTCTCCCAGTGGAGATGGTCAGGGGTGTCAAATCCTCTGTCCCCCTCTTATGTCAAACTTTGTTTCTGGTGGGACCTATTAGTTAATCTTTATTAATGTGATATAGATTAGAGAGAGGGACCCTTAGCAGAGAAAAAAATCTTCATCTTCATCAGATTGGCCTGTAGGCACGTCTGTGGGATTTTTTTTTGTTTGTTTTGTTTTGTTTTTTGGTTGTTGATTGACATGGGAGAGTCTAACTCAGTCTGGGCAAAGCCAGCCCTTGGTAGATGGTCCTGTGAGGTGTAGGGAAGGTGGCTGAATGTGAGCCTGGGAGCAAGTCAGTGACCAGTGTTTCTCCATGGTCTCTGTGTCAGGTCCTGCTTCCAGGTTCTTCTCTTGAATTCCTGCCCTGGCTTCCCTTAGTGATGGATTATAAAGTATAAATCGAAAGAAACACTTTCCTCTCTAAGGTAGGTTTTAGTCAGTGTTTTACAACAGCAATAGAAAGCCAACCATTCATGGGGTCCTAAGGTCTTCATGTGTGCAGACTTGATGGTGGCTCTGGTTGGCGTGCAGGAATCAGCGTGTAGAGGAATGGAAGGATGGCTGTCTCGGGAAGAGTGGGCAGGAGGCCTTTTTAGAGACAAGGTTTTCTAGACGTCGTTGACATCTGTCTCAAGAGATTCACTCACCCTCTGTGGGGCTCATTAGGGCCTTCTGAACTTGTATCTCACTTACATCTCCACCCCTCAAACCTGAACCTCAGCCTAGAGAAATGGGACACGTGACCCCAGGAGGCACTGACAGGAGGCCACGGGGAGAAGAGAATCTAGACTCTTGAGGTGTGCCATGCTCTGGCCGTGAGTCCTTGGGCTAGTCACCCCCAGGCCTTTCTCTCCCCTTTCTTAAGAGGAGAGTGTTAACTTAGGTGGCTTCGTGACCTTTCCCTTCCTGGATCACATGTTAAAACAAAACAAAACAACCTAGGCTTGCTTTTATTTTATTTTTTGGAGTGTGTTATGTGTGGATGTATGTCTGAGCATGAAGGTGCCAGGAGCTGATATCAAGCATCTGCCTGTATTGTTTTCAAGGTGATTTTGAGATGGTCCCTGGAAGCTGGGAAGTCTAGCTGTTGTGGCTAGACTGGGGCTCACCTATCTCTACCTAGAGTCCTGGAGTTACAGGTGTGTACCACGGTGCCTTAAGAAAGAAAAACATTGCTTCTGGGTATCTGATCTCACCCTTCCCCAGCACTTTATCCATGGGGCTGTTTAACTCTCCCAGATTAGATTAGATCACACTTGTAATGTTTTCAGTGAGCCTGACCAGACTGTAATGAGAAAGCTCATCATGTTCCTCAGCTAACGACTGTAACAAGAAGGCCCATTATGTTCCTCAGCTAATGAGTTCTACAGTACACTGAGGAGAGGAGTGTGTCACTCCATTGCAGCCCAGTGCACATGAGAGCTGAGGCTTTGAGCGGGCTGACTCAGCTCTTGGTAATAAAGGTAGGCCAGACTGCGTCTCCTGGTCCATCAGTCTCTGGTGCCCACTTTGGTTGCTGTGGCACAAGACATACCTTCTGTCCCCTAGATGCTAGGGTAGATTCTCCTACACACAAGGTTCCCTCCTCTTCCTCACTCTATTCTCTTAGACTAGTATCTCCACTGGGGCTAGGCACAGTCTTAAAATGGGTGTTGGTCCCTCTGGTAGATCTACTCTTTTCTCCAGCCTTCAGGAAAGGGACAGAAGAAACCTCCTAAGCTGTAGGCAAACTACCCAAGAGATGGTCTTCCCTTAAATCTTGTCTCAGTCAGAGAGAGCAGACAGGCTTGGGGATTCAACATTGCCTTGGTTAGAGGGGCCTGGCCAGAGGGAGGTAGAGCGTAGAGCTGGGCTATGGATGTTACACAGTGTGCATAGGGGGTGCCCCTCCAGAATTCCCTTTGATCCCAACCCCCAGTCTTTTTGATCCCAATCTCCAAAGCAGTCTCTCCCTCCCTCCCTCCCTCTCTCCCTCTCTCTCTCTCTCTTCCTCCCTCTCTCTCTCTCTCCTCTCTGTCTCTCTCTGTCTCTCTCTCTCTCTTTCTCTCTCCCTCTCTCTCTCTCTCTCTCTCCTCTCTGTCTCTCTCCTCTCTGTCTGTCTCTGTCTCTGTCTCTGTCTGTCTGTCTGTCTCTCTCTCTCTCTCTCTCTCTCTCTCTCTCTCTCTCTCTGTCTCCAGGGCACAGGGGAAGCAAACAGTAAAGGTTTCTTTTTAGCAGGTGAGAAAACAGGATTGAAAAAAATACATGGTCCATTGTGGAGTGTAGACCCAGCCCAGGGGAGGACGTTTCTCTAGTATCTAGACTTTAAAACCTTGGTCTGTGGAGCGAAACGATGCTGCACAGGATCACACAAGGCCAAGTGGAGCGAAATGATGCTGCACAGGATCACACAAGGCCAAGTGGAGTGAAATGATGCTGCACAGGATCACACAAGGCCAAATGGAGCGAAACGATGCTGCACAGGATCACACAAGGCCAAGTGGAGCAAAACGATGCTGCACAGGATCACACAAGGCCAAGTGGAGTGAAATGATGCTGCACAGGATCACACAAGGCAAAGTGGAGCAAAACGATGCTGCACAGGATCACACAAGGCCAAGTGGAGCGAAATGATGCTGCACAGGATCACACAAGGCCAAGTGGAGCGAAATGATGCTGCACAGGATCACACAAGGCCAAGCGGGCTTCTGGGGGAAGAGGATGCTCGTTTTCTTTAAGGTTGTGAGCTCTGATAGGCCCAGCGGTATCCAGTGGATAGCCCACACCCAGGAATATGTGAACAATGCAAGTTGGGATTAATAGATTATTTAAAAGAAAAGAAAGGGTATGAAGTTGGAGGCATGGTAAGGAAACCAGGGTGGATCTGAGAGGAGTTGGGGGGGAGCAGTTAGGGGTGAGTATGATCAAAAATTGTATGAAGCCCTACACGGGGGTACATGCCTTAATCCTAGCTCTCAGAGGTGGAAGCAGGCAGATATCTGAGTTCTAGGGCAGGTTGAGTTCCAGGATAGCCAGAGCTATACAGAGAAATACCGGAAAACCAAACCAAAGCAAGCCAAATGAAAATACATTGAATGAAATTCTGCCAGAAGTAAAAAAAGCATTATAAATGAAAAGTGTTTAAACAAGTCATTTCTATATGGCATTTCACAGCTATTGAATAATGTGGCATGACTGTGGAATCATAGGACATGACTGGGAATTTGCTAAATATAGAGTGCTAAGATTAAAAAAAACTCTTGGTCTAACATTCCTCCACTTTACCTCAAAGATATCCAGGACATGCCTTTAATTACAGCACTTGGTAGACAGAGGTGAGTGGATCTCCATGAGTTCAAGGCCAGTTTGGTCTACATATTGAGTTCAAGGTGAGTCAGAGCTGCATAGTGAGATAAAGCTGTGAGGCAGGGCGGTGGTGGCACATGCCTTTAATCCCAGCACTTGGGAGACAGAGACAGGCAGATTTCTGAGTTCCAGGACAGTCATGGCTATACAGAGAAACCCTGTCTTGAAAAAACAAAAAACAAAAAACAAAAGAAAACAACAACAAACAAAACAAACAAACAAACAAAAAAAAAAAAAAAGAAAAGAAAAGAAAGAAAAGAAGAGAAAGAAAAGAAGAGAAAAACAAGGCTCACGAGATGGTTCAGGGGGTAAGAGCACTGACTGCTCTTCCGAAGGTCTCGAAATGAGATCTGATGCCCTCTTCTGGTGCGTGTGAAAACAGCTACAGTGAAGACAGCGGGGCCTGAAAGAGCAGGGCTGCCCTAAATTCAATTCCCAGCAGCCATATGATGGCTCACGGCCATCTGTACAACTACAGTGTACTCATACACATAAAATAAATAAATAAATACTTTTTTTTTGTCTCAAAAAAACAAAAACAAAAAAAAAAAAAAAAAAAAAAAAAAAAAAAAAAAAAAAAAAAAAAAAGAAAAAGAAAAAAAGAAAAATAAAGATGTGATGGCTGGAGACATGGCTCCTTGGTTAAGAGCACTGACTGTTCTTCTAGAGATCCTGAGTTCAATTCCCAGCAGACACATGGTGGCTCACGACCCTCTGTAGTGGGATCTGATGCCCTCTTCTGGTGTGTCTGAAACAATGTACTCACATACATAAAATAAATGAATAAGTAAATCTTAAAAAA
>NW_022196904.1:91500115-91505228 GCF_008632895.1 Mastomys coucha
AAAAAAAAAAAAAAAAGCCGTGAAACTTACTAGGGGAAAGGTTAACGGTGCCTTTCCAAGAAGGAGCTAGCTCAGTTGTAGGCCTCCTCATGGACCCTCTCCAGTGTTCTGACCTTACCATTTAAATCCTAGAAGTTGTAGGTCATTTGAGCCGATTGTCAAGCCTCTTTCAGATGCAATCTACAACAGAGCTTGCCCTTGGCCAGGACTCTGTGCTCGTAAGTATTAATAGACTCAGAGTCGAGTCTGCTTCTGATATGGGTGATCCCTCTCAAAGACACCTGGCCTGGGCACAGGCTGGAGGTTGCTCTACTGGAACGGATGGGTGCATCATGGCATCCATGAGAACAGGACTTGGGCCGAATAAACGCATGCCAATCACAGTACAGCTTCTGCTGTTTTGTTTTTAAGGGAGTGGTTGAGCGTTGTGTGGAAGAGAGATTTTACTGAGAATTTTTAAGCCTGAAGTTAAGTCTACAGGTCTTGGGCTCACCTGTCAGGAGCTTGCTGTATGATGTGGAGCAGGGCTTACCATCCCGTGGGTCTCCTACAGAAGGAAGGGATGGAAGGTATTCCTCACATGGTGCTTCGGGATGAGCACCCTATCCCCCTTCCCTCTGCCTCCCCTCCCCTGTCCCCCAACTAGATATCATGCCAAAGACCTCAGACTGTAAGCAGAGGAGAATTTTAAAAATGGTGTGATATGGCTTCTGTGTGGCAGGCCAGGTGAGAGGTCAGCTAAGGCTGGCCCGAGGTCCCCGGGTCCTGATGGGAACCCAGCAACCCCAGTCGTCAAATCCTAGTTCCACCCAGTCTGCGAGATGATTTGGCTGTGGGGGATCTTTGATTTCTGGGCAAAGCTTCTGGTGCTGCCTGTTCTTTTCAATCCAATCTGGACCCGGAGCCTTCCCCAGGATCTGTGGACCAGGAGACCCTTTAGCCTCTTGTGGGACCTTTTGCAGCCAGAGGGCTCCATGTCTGAGCAGTCACAGGCTGCACTTCTCAGAAGTGTCACAAGGTGGCACCAAAGCACCACACTCCACAAGGGAACGGCTCTCCACTGTGCTGGAAAGGACTGCTCCTGGGCTGTCTGAGTCCGGCAGGGCTGGTGTAGAGCCCTCTCATTGTTAGACTTCCCTTGTACACATTTACACACCCTCTAAAGGACTCTCGGGCCATTCCAGTGTCAGGTCACAGAGGAGGGCACCTGGGTTCTGTTCCGGTTCTGAGTGGCTGGGAAGTTATTTTTCCCAGTTTGAGATACAGAATACTCTTCTGATGAACAAGTACAACGATAGCATCAGTTTCACCCCTCTTCTGTCCCCTTTGTTCCCTCCACCATACTTACTGAGCCCCCTCTAGATTAGGTGTAGTTTACAGCTGTATGTGCAGGGTCAAATGAGGTCATAGCACGCGCGCGCACACACACAAACACACACAATACGAAATCTATAAACAATGGCTGAGACTCTGTCTCTGAACTTACAACAACCCTATGTTGATCCCATTGCTAACTCACAGAAGAGAGACAGGTGAGGCCTTTTCCATAAGCACACAGCCAGGAAGCATCAGAGCTGGGATTTGAACCTGGACCATTTGGCTCTAAACCCTATCAATATTGGTTTCCGTGTTAACTAGTGTTGGAGGCTCTGGCTTCTCTGAGCTCCAGGCAGTCTTCTCTTGGGGGACTTTGGACCAACTTTGGTTGTTTGTTTTCCTATGGTCTGAATGTGAAGGGCCTGAAGGGATACTGTGTTTGAACACTTGGTCATCAGCTGGTGGCTGTTTAGGAAAGGACCTGGGGCCTAGATGGTGGACACAGGCCTCTAAGGGTAGGGCTTTGAAAGTCAAGCCTACTTCTGCGGTGTTAGCTTCTTTCCTACTTCTATGTTGTTGTGAGGAGTGGTACTGCAAGCTCCTGCTGCCAATATATGAGTCACCTGCTGGGCAAGCCTTTTCTACCTCGGTGAACTTTGCCTTCTGAAACCAAACACTCTTACCCCCTTAAGTTGCTTCTGCTAGGTATTTCTTCATAGCATCAAGCAAGACCACTAACACATTCACCTTCCTGGATCCTAAACTCCTCCTTCCCTGCAAATCCCCACTCATTCTGCAGGTTTGGTCCTGGTGAGGGCTCATAAGAAGGTCAAAAGAGGGCTGGAGAGATGGCTCAGTGGTTAAGAGTGCTGGCTGCTCTTCTAAAGGTCGTGAGTTCAAATCCCAGCAACCACATGGTGGCTCACAACCATCCGCAATGAGATCTGACCCCTTCTTCTGGGGTGTCTGAAGACAGCTACAGTGTACTTACCTATAATAAATAAATAAATATTTTTTTAAAAAATGTGAAAATAGGAAGCTATTAAAAAAAAAAAGAAGGTCAAAAGAGCAAGTGGAGCAAGAGCCCACTGATGATTCAGGGGTCCCGAGAAGGTTCCAGGCCCAGCTTCTCTCTGCAGGCCCCTGAGCACAGGTCTGTCAATCAACAGAGGCCTAAGTCCTCTGTCCTCGGTTCTGGTCCCAGCATGAATGTCCGTCATGTAGATAGGGATGGCTGATCTTCCCCAAAGGTCTGTGAAGGCATGTGAGGGTTTTCTCCTGCAGAGTGCAAGGCCCCTGCCTGAAGAAGGGCTATGGGGTGCATTTTAAGTTGTACTTTTGTTGTCTCCCCCTAATGTTGCTGTGGAGTTCTGAAAGCGAAAGTGAACTGACAGCCCTGGGCTGAAGTCGGCCACCTGTGGTGCAAGACAATAACCCACAAACACTGCAGCTCCTCCTGAAATCAAAGACGGACTCACAGATAACTTCTGTTAAGCCTCCTGTTTGAAGTCTTTGCGCACCGTAAACAGACTGGTTGCCTGCGATGTGAACCCAGAGTCTATATGTCTGTTATATTTACGCTATGCATATACTATGTTTGGATATTGTGGTTTCACTTTGCTGCCTGGATATAAAAACCCATTTCACCCCAAGTAAAGCACGCTTTGATACATTTACTTAGCGTCTCTCTTTTGTTCTCGACCCGTTTATTCCCACAGGTCTGGTCCAACCTCCAGTTCAAAATTACCCACGACCCGAATATATCCACTGGCCAAATTCTACAGTCCTTCATAGCGAGTTCCTGGCTTTTTTTTTTCTTCTCTCTCTCAGTTTGGGTTTATCTGGAGTTAAATGCTTGTGTGGAGGTAAGAGAGAGCAGAGTGGAGCATGAAGAGGCAGAGGATACATCCTGCCATCCCTACTCCCTCTGTCTGTCCCCATGCCTCCCTTTCTCTGCCCTTCGTTGTGTACTACCTTACTCATGGCTTTGTTCAGTGGGTGTCAGAGCCCCTGCAGGGTGAAGTGATGTTAAATTGCTAAGGAAACTTCCTGCTAGCCTGCTCCAATACTCTCTGGGCAGGAAAGCCCTGGGTTTCACTCTGGGCCTGGCAACTGTCAGATGGGTGTCCTGGCCTTTTGAACCACAGTTGCCTCGTGTATGTGTGTGTGTGTGTGTGTGTGTGTGACGGTATAGGATAATTCTATTCAGCCCTAGGGTGTGCAGAGCATACTCATCTCGATCCAGATCTCACAACACTGTTCTCACAACAACCTCTTGGAGCGGGGACTGTGCTTCAGGGAGATTGTGACATTTCACATGGATACTTATCCCAATCCCAGCATGAGCTGTGCTGGACTTTCTGCCTAGTCTAAGACTTCACGAGTCTCCATGCCTGCCTGAACAGGGCAAGGGGAGCATCTAGCAGAATTAAAACCCAGGACCTGCTGTCCAACCTGACATGGTCCAAGGGAGAAAAGATATGTTCAGAATTATTGGCATCAAATTTTGTGGTCCACTGCTCCCCTTCCCGTTTTATTAAAATATAACATAATTTTAACCACAGTCAATAAAAGTTTACCTTGGGCCAAGTCTGTGACAGTTTTTTTGTTTTTGTTTTTGTTTTTGTTTTTGTTTTTTCTTATAAAGAACCATCTCCACCTCTTCCCTCCGATTCTGATTCCAGGAGCTGTTGTTCTCTTCACATTCAGCTAAGATAGAAAGCATTCAATTTGTCCAATGAATGTATTTATAGTGAGGGGCAAAGCGGTGAGCAGATGTTGAACTGACTTCAGACAGGATCAGAGGGTGAAGGAACGCCCACCAAAGTGGTATTAGAATTTACAAGAGGGGCAGAGGCAGGTGGATTTCTGAGTTCGAGGACAGCCTGGTCTACAGAGTGAGTTCCAGGACAGCCAGGGCTACACAGAGAAACCCTGTCTTGAAAAACCAAAAAAAAAAAGAAAAAAAAAAAAAAGAATTTACAAGAGGAACTGTTGTCATGGTAGCACTTATGACAGGTGTTTTATGGACATTGCCTTTACCCTCATAATTTTTTTGTAGTCGATGTGCTTAAAAGCATCCTTCCCATTTATAAACAGAGATTCAGAGAAGCTAAATATATAACTTATGTGCATTTACACAGGTAGCAGCAGAGTTAAGATTGAGCCCAAACTGGCTTCAGTCCAAAGCTGCTGTTCTCTGTGAGGGGGCAGTTCCACAAGGTGGGCAATCATGAAGTCTCTGGGGCTTGTCTTATTTATCTGTACGAGAATGTCCACCTTGAGCAGATTTTCTGGGGCACATGGGTTGTAAGTATGTAAGATGTTTGCTTCTGGAACAATGGCCATTTGTCACTGACATCATCTCTACATCAGCCTCCCTCCTGTGGCTGCTGTGAGAAGGAAATGAGGCTCAGGTGGTTGGGGAGCCTTTGTGACCTGCCCTGGGAGTGGAGGGACCATCGTCAGTGTGGCAATGAGACAGTGTTTCAGTGCTGTAGTGCTTGACCTTATGTGTGTCCCAAGACAGGATGGGGGACAAAGTCAGAGCATCTCTCACCAAGTTGAGGCCAGCCTGAGGCCTGAGGAGCCAGCAGTGCCTCAGATGGCCAGGCAGTGGCTGGGCCTTAAGCCTCTGATGATACACTGGGCTTGAGCAATCTAGAGAAACCTAGGCATCAACGGGGATCTAGTGTCTCTCAGGGTTGGAAAAAGTTTTATCTGAAGCAGAGAAAGTTGTGGGCCGCATGGGAGGAAGTTGTAAGTGCTCAGATGTTTCTTGCTCTGAGCTCATTGC
>NW_022196904.1:91505288-91522060 GCF_008632895.1 Mastomys coucha
TGCAGTGTCCCCGAGGCTGCCAAGTGATTTGCCACTAATTAAGCCATAATGAACTGGACCTTGGTGTCTCCTTTAGTCTCCCCATGAGGACACAGACTCAGTAGGGCACCTGGGGCCCAATTACAGCAGCCTGGACCTAATGCCTGGTCCAGCTGAGGCCTGCATCCCAAGGAGTCCCATCTGCCCCAGGTGCCCACTTTGCTTGCCTGGCCAAACTTTTAATGAGCCAAGTGGCTACTACTTTTACTTGCCTGCTAGTTGCGCAGGCATGACCCTTGGGCTCTGCCTGCTCTTGGCTTAAAGAGATAGAGCAATTTTTAGTGTGTGATAGATTGTAGTGGATCTGTCGATCAACAGGCAGTTCTGTCAATCAACACTGACCATGTATGACTCTGGTGCAGGCCCAGGCCTCTCAGGCCATCGTCCTCAGGAATAACAATCCCAGGGTTGAAGTGAGGATCAGCTGACAGAGCACACACTGAATTGCTGGTTATTTAGCAGTGGTTGTTATTGCCCTTAGCCTGGCTGTGACTTTGACTCTGACCTTTCTTTGCTGCAGATAAAACTAGTTCAGTCCTAGTTGAACTAGAGCCAGCTCTGACCTGGGTGCTCATAATTACTGGTGTGGGCTTCCTGCCCTGCTGGCCACGGCACTCTCTGCTTCAAGCTGGGTTGACCTAGTGACCATGCTATTTTAAGGTCTCCTTTAGCCCAAGCGTCTCATTTTATTCTTCCAATGTTTCCTAAGCCTCTAGACAACCAAGGGCCTCGTCCATAACCAGGCCCACCCCTCACTGCACAGGTGAGAGGAGATACAGTAGAGGGAGGACTTGCATGGCTCCCCATCTCAGCGAGGGTAGGCAGGTGTCCATCTGTGTACCCATTTGCAGTCTCCAAAGCCAAACTGGGCACACATCCTTCCTTCATTATTTACTGGGAACATTCCTGTGCCTTTGTTTCCCCAAATAAGAATGTATTAGTTTTGATCCACCTCTAGAGAGATGGGGTGGAGACAGTCAGGGAAGAGTTCCCAGAGAGAAATATGAAAGGTGGAATACAGGATTTGCTGAGTTCTTATAACCAACTGGGCCCTGTCCAGCATTTTGTAATGATGACCTAAGTCCACCCCAGGTCTCCTAAGGCAGAGGAGGTTGCTTAGCTTCTGCGGAGTGAAACTGATGGCCAAATTAGCCGTCTAAAGTCAACCAGCCTGTAAACACTGGTGCCAGAAGCCCACAAGAAGTTGTTGAAATTCAAACCTTGTGCCCATTTCTTCATCTATGAGGGTGTCTGCTGTGGTGGTTTTGATGGATCGATAGAAGAGAGAGGCCCTAGAGGGAGAAGAGACCCTCTCACAGAAAACTAGCTTTAGTGACGAGGACTCAGCCCTGAGATTTACCCTGCAAGTATGGTGGAGAGGAGAGGCAGTACAGAGGCTGTCCTAAGTACCAGCACTGGCTGGCCACAGCCTGCCTGAGCCCCTGTCTACTCACTAGTGTGACTGTGACCTAGAGAGAGTGATGTCATGGCTCTGTACATCAGTTTCATTTTGCAAAATGGGAGAGTGACAGTAGCAGGCAAGCGTGGTAATCCCCCCAACTCCTACCCTGGTAGCTTTATGTTCCCACCCATAGCATTCTCAGCTCTTAATTTCTCTCTCTCCCCCGAGTTATCCAGGTCATTTTAAGGAATAGGTAGGCACATAGGATGGTGCTTGGTGCACAGGAAATGGTCAGAAAATGGTGTCATTATGAACATTTGAGATGTATCTCAAAGTCTACTCCGTCAGACAGTCTCACAGGATGCTAGTATACTTTGAAAGAAAGGAAGCTCTGCAAGTAAAAGGAAGTTTGATGCAAGTAAGCATCATAACACAGACTTAACCCAAGGGCAACACCTTCCCCCTCCGAAAGGCTCCAGCTCACGAAAGAAATTGTCAGCCCCTACCCTCCAAAGGGTAGAGGGGGATAGTGTAAGTGGTTCTCAACTTGCAGAGCCATGGAGCCTTTTCCTGTGTAGCATGTGTGTGTGTGTGTGTGTGTGTCCTGGAAGACACTTAGGAAAATGCAAGGCTCTCTTCACCTTAAAAAGAAAAAATTGAGGCAGGGCCTCACATAGCCCAGGCTAGCCCCTACTGTAACTGGTTATGTAGTGGAGGATGATCTTTAGCCAAGCCAAACTGGCAGAGCTTTTGTTTTGCCTCGATCGGTCTCTGTGGGTCTCAGGGTCGACATGTGGGCTTAGGTCTCAAGTTTCCTTCTGTGAAATTCGAACAACTGTATGCACAACAGGGCCTATCGCAGTGTTGTTAGGACTGAGGAAGTTAATGTAAGTATTTACACAGTTCTTGGCACACAGACTATAGGTGTTAGCTTTTTAATCTCCTCTGGGGATGAGTCATGATTGATCCTCCTCTCGATGTGTGGATCTTGCCCAGAGGTTAGCAGGTGACCCCCCCGCCCCAAGCCCTTTCAGTTTGGAGTATAAATTGAACACACCCCAGGATGAGCTATAATGATTACTTTCTCTCCTTTCTCCCCTTGACTTCTGGCCACTGGGGAGATCACTGGGTTAGGGTCTAGAGTCCAGCGGCCAAGGTTTTTGGATGGACGAGGAGGGACGGATCTGGAGATAGGCCCAGCAAAACACCAGAAACCCTAGATCGGGTCTTCCTGACCACTCGGTGGTAGGGCCGCGGCGGCCTCGGCTCCCGTGGGTGGCGCTGGGAGCTTGCAGGCTGCCCGGGTAGGCTTGCGCCAGGTTGCCAAAGCCGGGCCTCCGCAGCGCTCCGCTGGGGCTCGTTAGCACCGCGGGCTGGCTGTCGCCACAGCGGCCCGCGGGAGCCCGGCGATCTTGTAAACATTCAGTCCCCACGCGCTGACGAGGCTCGGGGGAAGCGGCGGGGTTGAGGGCGGCCGGAGGCCGCGAAGTGAGAGCGCGGTGCCTGGTGGCTCTGCCACTGGGACCCGGGCGCCCAAGGCTGGTGCGCGCCGCCGCGCGAGGGCGCCCGAGTCCACGGAACGAGCCTGTAGGGTGAGCGCGAAACTGGAAGATACCCGCTCAACCCAGGAAGGCAAATTGTGTAACACCTGCCTATGCAGTGGGCAATACTCGGGACCTCAGTGTCCTCCACGACCAAACACCGTCCCCTACTCTTCTCTCTCAGCTTTTTAAATAAACTCGATAAATTTGGAACTAGGCGGGAGCTGATGGAGCTGTAGGGAAAGCTGATGTTGGACTTGCCTGGGCATCACACTTTTTCAGTTTTATTACCGGGCAGCAGGCTGTGTTTCTCAATGCTCTGCTTGTGTCCTAGCTTAAATCCAGCCAGTCATTCTCTTCTTCTTACCAAGGGAAAATTAAAATTAAGATGTCAAAAGATCATATATTAGTGTGTGGAGTACGTGCTTGTAATGCAAGTTCTAGAAGTGGAGGTAGAGCCATCAGAGGTTCAAAGTCAAGCCTGACGACACAGCAAGTTTGACGTTAGTTTGGGATACAGGAGATATGGCATCAATAAACAATCAAAAACAAACCAAAACCAACCAACCAACCACCCAAACGACCCCCACCCCTGACAAAACAACAACCAAATCAACAAGAAACAAAAGCCCAACTTCTACCTACCCCCTCCCATCTTTAAAACTGTATTTGGCATTGTTAGCCCCATCAGAGAATCCAGACCTACTCGGGTTGGGCATGATTCTGAAAAAGGGTTAAGTTCTCTGGAACTCACTTGCTAGGACCAACACTCACTGGGCAGTGCTTGATGTGTCTTTCTGTTCTCTATAGTGCAGGGTGTGGATCTATACTGCAGAGTTGTCCCTCTTCTCCCAGCTTGGTGTCTTTGTCCTTTAGGACCAGAAAGCCATAGTGCTGCCAGCTAATCTTAATCCTGAAGTCCACCACACAGTGATTGTGATGTCTGGCCACGACAAACCTGGTAGCCCGCCATTAACCTCGCGCAGTTTTGGAGGCTAAGTATTTCAAGACTCAGGTGCTGGCAGGTTAAGTGCCCGGTGAAGACCCAATTCTGAGTTTGCAGAAAAGGAGGACAGTAGATGTGAGACTCAGGCATGTAGTGTGGAGAAGGGCAAGGCTCCTTTCCTGAGCCACCAGCTCCAGTCGCCTGACTTCAGTTAGGTACCAGGCTGCTCGCTGGTCAAGGGCAGTAAGCCTTTACTGATCTGGAGATGGAGGGGGCTAATGTTCGCTAATTTCCCATTACTCATGGGCACAGTGGAGGTGCTTTCCTTCTTGGGCACCATCATTCTGGGGTTTGCAGGCTTACAGTTCCAACTGAAACCAGGACTGCTGGGCAGCTCATCGTCTTGCACAGGTATCTTAGCCTCGTGGTTTGGTGTGGGCCATATGATCAAGCTGTACATCCTTCAGTTGCCAAGAGACACATACAGGTAGAAGAAACACTTTCAAAGCTCCAATGGCAAACAGGCTAAGTTAACTCTAAATGATGTTTGGAAAAAAATTTTTCTTTGTTTTTTTTTTTAAGACAGGGTTTCTCTGTGCAGCTCTGGCTGTTCTGGAATTTAATTTGTAGACCAGGCTGGCCTTTAACACAGAGACTCTCCTGCCTCTGACTCCTGAGTGCTGGAATTAAATGTGTGTGCTATTACTCTCATCTGGGAAAATAAACATTTTAAATGATCAATGTGTCTACATGCAGAGTGGAGCAGAATCTGACTCAAGTGTTAAGACAGCACAGGGACAGTGACAGTATAAAGACACAAGTGCCCAGCCTTTATCTGCCTCAGTTATCCATCAGATGCCTACAAGCTGCAGTGAAGGGCCAGAGGAACCAGGAAACTGTTACAGACCCCACACTGAGGTCTTGTCTGTAGTTCAGCTGGCAATATCCGGAATTAGGGTTAACTAACAGCAGAAGTGATTTTGCTCTGACAGAGTGTCTGACAGTAGAGCTGATTTGGAGGATTTACAAAGGACGTTTCACACCATGGGGTTCTCTCCTCCTCACACTTTCCTTTGTTGTTTGTGTAGCCATTTTGAGCCTGACTAGTTTTAGCTTGATCTGGTCATGGGGCCTGGTAATCTTATGTTTAAATAACAAGACTTAATCCAATCAAGGTTAAGGGTCCCGAGTTCTTTGGCCTTTGGTGTTCCTGCTTTTCGGAGTAGGGTAGGGAACCTTTGCTGCTATGCAAAGCCCTCTTTCCATTACCTTTGGTTCTTCAAAAATACTGTTATTTCTCTTAGCTGTTTCCAATTTCCTTTCAAATGTGCTGGCCAGACTCAGGGTGTGGGATGCCGGTTCACAGAGGAACGTGACTCTTCTTTTTAATGCATCTCTGTCATCCTCAGATCACTCTTATGGGTGGCTGTGGCAACTGTCACCTCCACTGTGAACTGTGTGTGTGTCATCTGTGTGGTGCAAGTGCAACTTGCTTGACAATGGGGCTGTGTGTCAAAAAATTTCTTTTTAAGGGGCTTTCACTGCTGCGTGAACATCGCAGCGTACTTACGGAAGCTTACCTGGTATAGCTGGGTATAACCCAGCTGTATCTCTTACTGCTCCAAGGCCATACTGAGCCAAGTGTGGTATGAAGTCAAGCATTGCAGAACATGTGCAGTCCTGAGTCATGCTAAAGCATGAGCTTCTGGAGGTGTCATGTTGAGTACTGCTTAAATTAATTTCTTCTACCAGGAGTTCCCTGAAATTAATGTGAAATTATTGGGGTCAGGGCACATCTGTAATTCCAGTGGATGGGAGGTGGAGGGAGGAGAGTTTCTGAAAACGTCTGTGCTGGCTAGTCCACTTTATGTAGCAAATGAGAAATCTTTGCTCAAACAAGGTAGAAGGCAAAGAATGATAGCCAAGGTTGTCCTTGACCTCCACACAGGGCTGTGATACCCATACTGTAGCCACACGGGACTACATACACATGTTAAAAAGTATATTGTATTTAATGTATAAGCCTCCCTTGCTATACCTGGCACAAGCTCTCTATACTACTTCTGTGAACTAAGTCCTGCTGGGCCATGGCTGCCTCTACACTCCAGTAGCAGGCAAGCTGAGGTCCCTGTTTCCCTTGGCCAGTTCCTGCCACAGCTAATTTCCCTGAGGCCTGTTCTGGCACGGAGCCTTCCCTGGCAGAGCAGACGTCGTATAAGGAGAAACTGTGTGCCTCTATTCCTGGTGCTCCCCCAGGATCATTCCTGGTGGCACCGTACCTGGTTATTATGATTATGAAGTACTTACTGTACGTGACTACATGTACATATCCAACTGACAGCCCAGTTTCATTAGCTCAGGATCACGTATGAGTAATAGGCTGTAATCTCTGTTATATGATGCACTAGGCAGCAGGAGTGTTCCTATAATCTTATGGAACTACTATTGTGTGTGTGTGATCTGGTGTTGAATGAGATGTTGTTATATAGCACGTAGCTGTGTGCTGATGATCATCCCTGGACAGAGGGAGGAGCCGGGGGGAATTCCATTCTTGGCACTTGGTCTTTCAAGAAGCAAAATTGGCAGGCTTATTACCTTTTTCATTTCCTGCAGAGAGGCTTGTGAGTGCCAAACCGAGACCCAGGGGAGTGCCCAAGGGTTCCACGCACTTCTTTCACAGGTGGCCATGAGCAGAGCAGCCAACTGCTCCTTTCTTGCATTTCTTCCTCTCTGCCTGGAACAAGCTCTCTATACCGCTCCTGGGAGCTGAATCCTGTTGGGGCCATGGCTGCCTCTACGCTCTGGCAGCTGGCATGCTGGGGTCCCTGCTTTCATTGGCCAGTTCCTGCCATGGCTAATTACCCCGTGGCCTGTTCTGGCACTGAGCCTTCCCTGGCAGAGCAGGCATCATATGACTGTTCTGGGCAGCCTGGCCTCCATCTCAGACATTTCCCTTGAGTCTTTCCTAGGTCGCTCAGTACCTGGTGGAATTCTCCCAGGAGCCTGCATGCTACTCCATTCCTGAGTGCACCATTGCCTGCTTCTGGTAAGGAGTCTGCAGCTATAACTTCTCATGTGGATCTTGCCAACCCTTTAATACCAGGAGTCTTGTTCCTACTTTCCCTCCATATTATAGGCAGCTTTCTCAGAATCCCTATTGCCAAGTTTCTCCAAATGCTATCTGAGACTCTAATTTTTTTTTCTCCTCTCTATGGTCCCGCTTGCTCCGACCCAAAGATTTATTTACTTATTATATGTAAGTACACTGTAGCTGTCTTCAGGCACCCCAGAAGAGGGCATAAGATCTCATTATGGATCATTGTGAGCCACCATGTGGTTGCTGGGATTTGAACTCAGGACCTTTGGAGGAGTAGTCAGTGCTCTTAACCACTGAGCCATCTCTCCAGCCCCCTATCTGAGACTCTTGTGGTAAGTCTAGCAGGGAATATCCCTTCTGCCAACCCCGGCAGAGCATGGAAAGGGTAGAGAGAAGACTCTTGAATGGCCTGATACAGACTGAGTCTCCACAGCTTGTGGAGGTGCCCTGTGGATACTGGGAAAAGGAGAGCCTGAGCTAGAAGCAGGCCTTGTGGAGAGCCCAGGTTTCCTCTTCCTAGGTGGGCCTACCTTGGTTCAAGGCAAAACCATATATGCACATCTCACCTTTGTTCTTCCAAAGGTAGACAAGGATTCAGACAAGGATTCATTGTGAAGTTCAACATCCATAAATGGGGTAAGAGACAGTTACCATTAGTGTCAGAGATAAAACAAAGAGGCTGTCTTGGCCACAGATGCTTGCTAGCCCACTCTGGGTCGTGGTTCACTCTCTATACGAAGAGAATGGTCTTGCTAAGCTCCCTGTTTGTGTTTCTTTGTGCATACCAGAGATTATTCTTTCTTTTGCACAGCAGGGAAGTGTGGTCTGATTGAAAAGGCAGAGAAAGCAAAGGTGCACGAGAGCCGTCCAGAGCGCCTTTCAACGTTTCTGGCCTCCACTGGTAGCGTTTCTGATTCACTGGTTTTGTTGGCATTTTCTGAAGTTCTTGTTGAAGGCTTCATGTCTGAGGACAGTACATTGAAGAGGTTTAAAGTGACTAATAATTTGGGAATATTTGCAATGCAAAGAGTTCCTTAATCAAGAGACATACAGTATAATACAGCTGATGGCTGTATAGATTTTGCCTCTGTACCATGATAAACTGACACAGGGGTTTTCATTGTTTAGTATCTTTATAATAATTTCAACTCCATATTGTTCTCTTAATGATATCACTAGTGATATCATGCAGTGAAAGTAAAGCTAGATTTATGGATTTTCAGTACTTATGTGCTTAAATTGCAGGCATGTGCCATCATATGTATGCATGAGTTCTTTTAAGCAGAGGAAGTGAACACTGGAAAGAGTCCCAGGCACAAATCCAATTTTTTTTTTCTGAGACAGGGTTTCCCTGGCTGTCCTGGAACTCACTCTGTAGACCAGGCTGGCCTCAAACTCAGAAATTGGCCTGCCTCTGCCTCCCAAGTGCTGGGATTAAAGGCGTGCGCCACCACTGCCCGGCACAAATCCAGTTTTATGTACACAGTTTATGGGTTCAAATGCTGGCTCCAAGGAAGCTGTGTGGAGTCAGTTGTGGGAGAGAGCTGTGGAGTTGTCATTGCCAAAACTTATGTCTAAGAATGACTCTGAGGGTCTCAACTGCCACAGCATGGCTATCCAGATGTGATGGCATCTGCGTAAACATCCGGTATGGTTTCTTTGTCCTAATGTCCACAGTGGTCTTAGATATTAGCCTAGTTTCCATTTCCTATGTGCTAATCCTCTGCGCCATCTTCTGCATGCCTTCCTAAGATGCTTGCTGCAAGGCTCTCAACCCTTGTGGCCCCCATGTCTGCGTCATCATTCTCTCCTATGTTCCTGGCATCTTTACCACACTCACTCAGAGGTTTGGACACCACATTGCCCACCATGTCTATGTCCTTCTGGGCAATGTCTGTATTCTGATTCCACCGATGCTGAATCCTATCATTTATGAGGTCAAGAAGAAACAGATCTGGGGCTAGGTGGTTCATATATTGCTTTCAAGGCAAAAATGACTAATATTGAAGCAGATTTTCTTTTTCAGATATGAGGGGAATTCCAGCATGAGCATCAGGAAGCAAGTGAGGCACTCACTAGTCAGAGTTCAAGTGTTGATATTTCTAGATGAATGTCATCCATGGAGAATGTGCACTTGCTCCTTTCAAAGCCTGCCCTCTGTCACTAAACAACAACGTCTTTGGGGGCTTTCTCAGTTGCTTGTAGAGGGAGCAGTACACCAGACTGTCTTGCTAAGTCTCTCTTAACCTTGAATAGAGTCTCTCGTAACCTTGCATAGAGAATCCTGAGATGTAGCTATGGCATGGCAGAAGCCTCTCTGGTCCTTGTAGTATGTTCTATGCTCTGAGTAACTTCAATCTCAGGAATCACAGATGTCCTTCTCTGTGTCCTTGGCATCTCCAAGGTCACCACTATTCTGTGTGTGCCCTTCTACTTTCCAATAAAAAAGAAAACAAATGAAAAATAATTCTTGAATCTGTCTGCTTATGACCATGAGTACGTTATGACCTTTCTCTATCACAGTGTTTCCTCCTTGAGGCGTCAATTTTACTTTTTACCGCTCTGTTTTAGCTTTTGACAAACATCTCATTGAGCTTGCATTTGGCAGGGTCACAGTGACTTTTTTCTCTTTCTGAAATTAACTGTGTGTTTGTTTTAACTTGAATATAGTCAGAGAGCCTCTCCCACTGTTTTCTTTTCTTTTTTCTTTTTGTTGTTGTTTTTTGAAATGTTCTGTCTCATGTAGCTCAGGCTAGCCTTTTATTCCCAGTATAGTCGAGGTTGGCCTTGAACTTCTGATCCTCCGATCTCTGCCTCCCAAGTGCTAGGAATATAGACATGGATCACAATGCTCAGCCTTGCAATTTACACCAGAACCATAGAGGTAAGCCAGAACTGCCCAGGGCAAATCAGGGTATCCTGTTACTCACTCAGTTATAGACCACAGCAGGACACAGCTGGACTCATGCCATTTTCTCTCTCTCTCCTTTTTTTATTGATTTAAATTTTATTGCATTATGATGAGAAAAGGTACATAATTTTGATTTATCTGAATTTGTTAACATTTAAGTAAATAGAATTAAATCACATTCTTGCTTCCCTTTTGTACCCCAATTCCTCCCAGAGACCCCCTTTCAATACCTGCCATACCTTTAGTTTTATTTTATTTTGTCATATTCTTTAAAATTTATAAAATATTGTAACAATAAAAATGAGTATTATAAAAGTTGTTTGATATAAAACAACAATCAATTGAACAGTCGTACGTAGATGTTTGTCTACAGCAATACTGAAAATACGTTTTTCTCAATATAAATTTTAAATAACTCCAAACATATTAACTGTATATTTTAAAATAATACATCACTACTACTTTTTAAAAAATGAACATAAATAGATAAAATCTTTTTGTTTGTTTGTTTTGTTTTTAGTAGAGCTTAAAATCTTGGCTCTTACTGTGGTACAAGCCCAAAATAAGAACAATTTTAGACATTGGAGCTCATTGTAATAAGGCTGTAAATACTTCAATAACCCTCATATCACTAAAGGATTTTACCTCCATAGTAGCTAAGGTGAGAGTTGACAATTCTGCTGTGCCAAGGAATGAATTGTAGGCATGATTTTTGACAACAGACTTCCTGCTGTGGTCAAAGCTATTTGACTTAGGTGATTGTCCTCATTCTCAGCCCACAGAGAACAGGTTACATTCATTTAAGAAATAGTGAATGTATTAAGATGGTCTATCCATAAAGTCATTCACCAACTGTTTCAATGAACAATGGTTCTGTTTGGAGGGTGGCACAGACATTAGGTGAGGGTAAGAATCTGGTTCATTGACTGTGATGATTTTGAAAAGCATTCATCTCGTTCTGGCAGCATGTGTATAGTAGAGGACTGCAAATTCGATCATCAATGGGAGGAGAGGACCTCGGCCCTGTGAAGGTTCTGTGCCCCAATGTAGGGGAATGCCAGGGCCAATAAGTGGGAGAGGGTGGGGTCGCAGGCATGGGGAGGGGGGAGGCAACAGGGGTTTGTTTTTGTTGTTTTTGTTTGTTTCTTTGTTTTTTTGGAGGGGAAACTGGGAAAGGAGAAATTTACATATAAATAATGAAAAAAAAAGAAAAGCATTCATCTCAGAGAAAGAGTAACTTATAAAGTCCTCTTTTTCAAAATTGATACAATAGTTACAAACATCAAGCAAAGCATTCAGCCTCACTCTTTGTTGTTCTCTTACAAGCCCCCTCCCAAGTTAATTGTCTACTTTTTTTTGGCTGTGTAAATACTTTTGAAATATATAAGCTGTTCTGAAAACCATAGCATAGTGTAAAAACAATCCTACTAATAGAGAGGCTGAGATAGGAGAAGCATGATTTCAAGACCATTATGTGGTACACAGCAAGACACTGTCAGGTACAAACAAGCAGAAAGTGTATATGGATTGTACAATATTGGACAATCCATATTGTTTCTCCAATTACCAAATTAGAGAGACCACCGGATGATAGCCAACAAATTTCTAAATCCTCATACTTTTGAATTTCAATTGATTAGAATATGTTGGTAATATTAATTTTCATATTAAGAGATATTAAGAAAAAGTAATTGTTACTTCCTGTTATTTTTGTTGTTAGAGGTGGAATTATGTTTGTGTGGGTTTGTTGAAAGATTACTTTCTTGCTTCTTCTAGGGTGTAGTTTTGCTCCTTATGTTGATGTTTTCCATCTATTATTCTTTGTAGGGTTGGATTTGTGGAAAGATATTGTGTATCTTTTTTTTTCTTCATCTATGGTAATTGAGAGCTTTGCTGGGTATAGTAGCTTGGGCTGGCATTTGTGTTCTTGTAGGGTCTGTATGACATCTGCCCAGGATCTTCTGGCTTTCATAGTCTCTGGTAAGAAGTCTGGTGTAATTCTGATAGGCCTGCCTTTATATGTTACTTGACCTTTTTCCCTTACTGCTTTTAAAATTCTTTCTTTGTTTAGTGGATTTGGTGTTTTTATTATTGTGTGACGGGAGGAATTTCTTCTCTGGTCCAGTCTATTTGGAGTTATGTAGGCTTTTTGTTTGTTCATGGGCATCTCTTTCTTTAGGTTAGGGTGTGGCTGCAAGGTCTGAAAGAACCAGCTCTTAGCTGAAGGAGGGTCGCATTAGGGAAGTTTTCTTCTATAATTTGGCGAAGATATTTATTGACCCTTTAAGTTGCAAATCTTCACTCTCTTCTATACCTATTATCCTTAGGTTTGGTCTTCTCATTGTGTCCTGGATTTCCTGGATGTTTTGGGCTAGGAGTTTTTTCTTTTTTGCATTTTCTTTGACTGTTGTGTCAATGTTTTCTAAGGTGTCTTCTGCCCCTGAGATTCTCTCTTATCTCTTGTATTCTGTTGGTGATGCTTGCATCTATGATTCCTGATCTCTTTCCTTGGTTTTCTAACTCCAGGGTTGTCTCCCTTTGTGATTTCTTTATTGTTTGTATTTCCATTTTTAGATCCTGGATGGTTTTGTTCACTTCCTTCACCTGTTTGATTGTGTTTTCCTTTATAGTTCTTTATGGCATTTTTGTGTTTCCTCTTGAAGGGCTTCTAGCTTTTGACCTGTGTTCTCCTGTATTTCTTTGAGGGAGTTATTTACATCCTTCTTAAAGTCCTGTATCATCATCATGAGAAGTGATTTTAGATCTGAATCTTGCTTTTACAGTGTGATGGTGTGTCCAGGACTTGCTATGGTGGGAGAATTGGGTTCTAATGATGCCAAGTAACCTTGGTTTGTGTTGCTTATTTTCTTATGGTTGCCTCCTGCTATCTGGTTAACTCTAGTGCTACCTGCCCTGGCTAAATCTGACTGGGGCCTGTCCTTCCTGTGATCCTGGTTGTGTCAGAACTCCTCAGAGTCAAGCTGTCTCTGTAATCCTGTGATTCTGGGATCCTGTAATCTTGTGATCCTAGGCCCCTTAGAATGCCTGGGAGTAGAGCTTCCTCTGGGTATTATGGTACTCGCTGCAGAGTTTGCGCCCAAGGTCTGCTCAGGGCACCGGCCCAGACAGAATGGAAGGAACCCATGCCACTGGACTGGTGGAGTTCCTGCGTGCCTGGGTCCTGCTGGTCCTCATGCCATTTTCTCATACTTGCTTTTGAGCATGATTTAAAGATGTCATGACATGAAAGCACAATAAGGAAGTTGTTCAGTATACATTTTAAGTAAAAACAATTATTGTAAAGAAAAGAGTGATTATTGTTGTTGAATTTATATTTTAAAGGAACTGTTACTTGCTTTCATACACCTAAGAAAAAATTAACTATAATCATGCCCACTCAGAACAACTATATGTTTACCCTAATTAAAAAAAGTTTATTTTTTTCAAGCTCTGAAAAATCTTTACTTCAGGGATGGCAATATAAGCACAAGCAGGAGAGAGCTTCAAGGAAGGGGGAAGAGCCCGGGGCAAGGGAGGCCAGGTGGCAATCTTCATTTCCTGGAACCAATGGTCACAGTGTCCTCCAGACCTGCAAATATTCTTACTGTTAGACTACACAAGTTCTCTCAGGGCTGTATGTGTAAGCTAGTAATTTTATACAAGGTCATGGTTCAGGCCATGGCTCCCAGCATCTCCTCTCTTTTTATTATTTTTAATTGAGGCCTTAAGAAACCAAGGTGATCATATAGTTGTCTCATCCTTGGATGAGTGGGCGTTAACTAGCGGGGGTGGGGGGAAGCATTGACCTGATTCCTCCTGTGGGTCAGATTACTATTATGTCCCACAGTCATGGCTCTTGGTATCTTTTGGGGAGGGCAGGCAGAGCCTTAGAAAATCCTTAGGATAAGGTTAAAAAACAGATACCAACTTCCTTGCAAACCAGGTTTGTCTCACAGGGAATCCAGAGAAGGCCCATGTGGGGCCTTCCCCTGTGATGCTTAGCCGCGCAGCCCACACTGGTGCCCATACTGGATTTAGTTTATCCAGATATGCAGCTCCTAAAGGAGAATTATCAACCTCAGGTTCGGCAAGCCCTCTATCAGCCAAATCAAGTCTATGATAATGAATTTGCAAGGGCCTTGATGCCATGGAGTCAATCTGTTGTTTTATAAAATCAGTAATTTTGTTAAAAATGAAAGACACCACAGTTACTAACAATAAGGAGGGTCATCAAGACAGTGAACATGGAAGACTTCCACCAATTATCGGCAGTGGCTGAAAACTGTTTAATCTGGAGCTCCAGTTTAAGTTTGTGTAACTGTTGGACCTGAGTCTTCACGAGGCCGGACTCATTTACATAAAAACAGCATCATTCTTTCAGAAAAAAAAACAGGTGCCACCCTTCTCAGCAGTCAGCAAATCAAGTGCTTGTCGATTCCATTAGCACAGGAGAATCATCCACAGAAGGGTCCCTTGTTTTCCAACTATTTTCATTTTTCACTCAATACAGCTTTCCTGTCATCATTGTCAGGGCACTCACAGGTCAGCATGTCACACCAATCACTCTGGCAGCTAGCAAACCCTTCTTGTATTATGTGGAAAAAACACAAACATGCCCTCATCCCCATATTAAACACCTGATCAGGATCATACCATATTCAATAAGTGGATCCTTCCATTTCATCTAGACATGAGTATGCCTTTCTTGGATCAATCTCATAGGTGGGTGACCTGTGGCGGTCTCTATGAGGATCTCTGTGTGGATCTTCACTCACTTCCTGATGAAATGGCGATCCTGGGGGGAGGATGTCCTCTTGGGGTGTGGTGGTCTCTCGGACCCCAGACCCAAGGGCCACCATTGGGAGCCATTTTGCCCCGACCCGTAGGGTGTTCAACAGGGACCTAGGGGAGGGGAAAGAGAGACTGAATGACTAAAAAAGTTTTTAATTGAAATAGAATTACATCAGTTTCCCCTTTTCATTTCCTCCCTCCAAATTTCCAGCTACTCTTCCCCCAATTTCCCTTATGACTTCCATTCAAGCTGGTGTTCTCCTTTTTGATTATTATTGTCACATACATATTATATGTACGTATATATGCAGAAATATATAAATGTAACCTGCTGAGACTATTTTTTATGTGGTTTCAAGGCTGACCACTTTGCATGGAGCAGCCAATGAGGGTGCCTGTCCCTGGGAGAGGCTAATTATTCTAGCACTTGTCAGTTACCTGTAATTCTTTGTCTGGGGGGAATCCCATGGCACCCCTTTCTACGCTGATGTGCTTATTTATGTTGTCATTGTTCTGGTCTTGTTTACACAACCATTTCTATAAGAGACTGTTTTTACTGCTGACTTCCTGGTATGCTGGCTCTTACAATCTTTCCACCCCATCTTCCAAGACATTTCTTGAGCCATAGGTAGCAAATATTAAATGTCAAAGCCCAGCTTGGCATGGTGACACAGAGCTATGATCCCATTACATGGAAGGCCAAGGCAAGGGTATCTCAAGTTCAAGGCCAGGCTGGGCTAGGGTGTAAGCTCACAGATTTAGCTTGTCTATCAAGGCAGGGAAGGCATGCTTAAGCAGTGGCAGCTATCGCTGTGGCAGAGGAAGTGTCAGGAGCTAGTCACATTGTGGCCACAGCTAAGAAGCAGAGCTGAAACAACAAAATTTAGTTCTCATACTCTAGAGGCTGAAAGTACAAAATTAAGGTACTGGCTGATTAGTTTTTCTAGTGAGTCCCTTTCTTGCTCATAGAGGCCTAACTATTTATCCTCAGAGTGGCAAGGGTGAGTGTTCTGATGTGACATTTTAAAATAATTGGAGCCGCATAAGGGTGGGGGAAGGGCTCAGGAGCCCTACCTCTCACTGCCCTATTTAATTCAGGGAAATGAAAGTCATTGCCTCTAGTTGTGTACCCTAAGAGGCCCTACTGAATAGTCCCAACTCAACAACCACACAGACATGTATTATTACTATATTAAGATTTATTTATTTATTTTTATATGAGTACACTATAGCTATCTTTAGACACACCAGAACAGGGTATTGGATTCTATCACAGATGGCTGTGAGCCACCATATGGTTACTGGGAATTGAACTGAGGACCTCTGGAAGAGCAATCAGTGCTCTTAACCCCTGAGCCACCTCTCCAGACCCAGAAAATTATTATTAAACTAAACTTTATTTAGTTTATTAAGCTAAATAAAGCCAAAAGTCATGAAAGGACGATAAGAGAGGGGGAGGGATGAGAATTACATATTGCATTATATACATGTATGGACAACCTTAACACAAGTGAAATATTGTAGTTGACAAATAATTGCTTTATAATTATCGTATAAAACACAGCATTTAAAATATCTAGACTTTAAGCTTCTCAGCTTAAAGGAGCTAATTAAACATGCGTTACTTCACTCTGACGGTGAATTCTGATCATCAATTTTATATCATTAAAAATGCCTAGAGAGCTCTTCTCTCCGGTGAGTTTCTAAGCCAGGAGCAGCCAGCCGGGAGGCACAGGCCCCACGAGTCGCAGGGGAGCCGCAGGGCAGCAGGGACAGGATCCTCTCAACTTCCAAGTGACAGAGGTGGATCAGCGACCTGACCTTCATTGTCCCTTCCCTGCAAGTGGAGGTCCTGCCTCCAGGGAGTGCCTTGACCCGGAGTCTCCGGAGCCGCCCTCTTCTCTCTGGTGAGTTTTTAAGTCGGGAGCAGCCAGCCAGGAGGCACAGGCCCCACGAGTCACAGGGGTCTTGCAGGGAAGCAGGGACAGGACAAGCTCTGGTCAGAGTCACTAAGAACATCTAACACCAAAAATCAAGAGATGGTG
>NW_022196904.1:91525671-91526015 GCF_008632895.1 Mastomys coucha
ACAAAGCTGAAGTCCAAGTGGATCAGGGACCTCCACATCAAAGCAGATACATTGAGACTAATGGAAGAGAAAGTTGGGAAGAACCTCGAGCAAATAGGCACAAGGGAAAACTTCATGAAGAGAACGTCAATACTTCTGCTCTAAGATCAAGAATTGACGAATGGGACCTCATAAAGCTGCAAAGCTTCTGTAAGGCAAAAGACACTGTCAATAGGACATAATGGCAACCAACAAATTGGGAAAAGATCTTTACCAATCCTATATCTGATAGACGGATAATATCCAATGTATACAAAGAACTCAAGAAGTTAGTCTCCAGAGAACCAAATAACCCTATTAAAAAA
>NW_022196904.1:91527191-91529662 GCF_008632895.1 Mastomys coucha
ATTGCAAATTCAATCATCAATGGGAGGAGAGGACCTCGGCCCTGTGAAGGTTCTGTGCCCCAGTGTGGTGGAACGCCAGGGCCAATAACAGGAGAGGGTGGGGTGGCAGGCATGGGGAGTAGGGAGGCAGCTGGGGTTTGCTTTTGTTTGTTTCTTTGTTTTTTTAGAGGGGAAACTGGGAAGGGAGAAATTTACATGTAAATAAAGAAAATATCTAATAAAAAAAATGCCTAGAGAACCTTGTGGTGCCCTCTGATGTTTCTGAGATGTCATTTCCCTAGATATATCATTATTACAGCACACTGTGGGCAGAGGGTATTGCTTAGTGCACAAAGCACTCACCATGCAGTTTTGAGGATCTGAGTTTGAGTCCTTAGAACCATGTAAACGCCAAGCATAGCAATGTCCACCTCCAGTCCCAGTGCTTCTGGGGTGGGATGTGAGTTAGAGACAGGAGAATTCCCAGAAGCTCATAGGCCAGTTGGCCCAGTGTATGCAGCAGCAAACCACACAGAAGAGATGTGTCACAAAACGGAAGATGAGTATAGACACCAGCATTGTCCTCTGACCGTTCTAAGTACAACACCGTAGGGGTGTTCCTACACTCATAAGCATGTATGTGTGCACACACACCATATACATTGTATACACAAAAGAATAAAAACAAAAGAACATTGTGACTACAGTTGACAATAGTGTGCTATATATTTGAAAATTGGAAAGTATATTTTAAGAGTTCTCATTACCAGAAAATGATTAGCTGAAGCAATGTATTCACTTAAATAGCTTGATTTGGGGGTTGGAGAGAAAGCTTGGTGGTTAAGAGCCCTGGCTATTATTCCAGAGGACCTGCATTTGGTTCATAGTGACCACATGGCAGCTTACAACTATCTGTAACATCAGTTCCAGGGGATCTGATTCCCTCTTCTGACCTCTGCTTGGATTAGGCACACAAGTGGTACATAAACATTAGAGGAAACAAAATAATCACAAGAATAAAAGAATCAAAAAATCAAGATGTTTTGTTTGGCGGGTCAACTCCACTTGCTCAGTCCCTGCTTGCTCCGGCCCAAAGATTTATTTATTATTATACATAAGTACACTGTAGCTGTCTTCAGACACACCAGAAGAGGGTGTCAGATCTCATTATGGGTGGTTGTGAGCCACCATGTGGTTGCTGGGATTTGAACTTAGGACCTTTGGAAGAGCAGTCAGTGCTCTTACCTGCTGAGTCATCTCACCAGCCGAAGCTTACCCATTTAATTAATCATATTTTAGTCAATCAATAGCTCATGTGAATACAGAATGATAAGGACATGCCAGGTTTAGGATGTAAAGAAGCAACAAAAGGACACTTGTCTCACATGCAGAATCTAGATTTGAATAAATCAATAAATTCATAAGTGACATTAAGGTAGAAGAGGAACTGTGAAGGGGCCTAAGTGAGGAAGGCAAGAGATTTTGTTTTCTTTGGGGGAAGACAAAATATTCTGTGTCTCTTATATACATAATCTAGATTTAAATATATACAACATAACATACATGTAGTCTACAACTAATTTTCTGGTAGCAAGAATGTTAAAATAGAAGAGAGACTATTTGGAGGGAGAACAATAAGTTGAAGAGGGGAGAGGCAATAGTGAGGGGAGGAAGCACACAGTAGCAAGATCCATGCCTCATATGTGTGAAGACAGAATGGAACTTGTTCTGTATTTTAACTGAAATTTTGATTCCAAATTTTAATAAGGAACTAAAAAGAAATAGGGAAGACCCTTGTCTTGATGATTGTCAGCTGCTGTGCCATGACTGGTCTTAGGGTCATCTGTCTCCAATTGTCTCTTGCTCGTTTGTCTATCATAAACTACATAAGTGGAGGAGGAAAGCAAAGAGAGCTATGCTTAGCTGCACCATCAGATGAAATGAAGCACCAAAGGCTCAGTCCCTCCACACCCAGAGGAAGCTCCACGCCCAGACGCTCTGACACACCCAGGATCAGAGGTGAGGAGGACCCCACATCTGTCCCAACACCGGAAGTAACTGGGACCAGTGGGACCAGTCACACAGGAACTTTGCCAGCCCAGTGGCTCTGGTTTCTTCAGGACCAGGCACATAGGAACTCTACCAGTCCAGAGGCTCTAGTTCCTTCCAGTCTCTCTGGGCTGGTGTCCTGAGCAGACTTTGGGTGCAAGCTCCGCAGCCAGTCCCACAACACCCAGAGGAAACTCTACTCCCAGGTGCTCTAACAAGCCCAGGATCACAAGATCCAAGAATCACAGGATCACAGAGACAGCTTGACTCTGAGGAGTTCTGACACAACCAGGATCACAGGAAGGACAGGCTCCAGTCGGATTTAACAAGGGCAGGTCGCACTAGTGATAACCAGATGGCAGGAGGCAAGCATATGAATATAAGCAACACAAACCAAGGTTACTTGGCATCATCAGAACCCAATACTCCCACCATAGCAAGTC
>NW_022196904.1:91530555-91531216 GCF_008632895.1 Mastomys coucha
TTGTTTGTTTGTTTTTTGGAGGGGAAAGTGGGAAAGGAGAAATTTACATGTAAATAAAGAAAATATCTTTTTAAAAAAAAAAGAAATCAGAAAGAGAGACAACCCTAGAGATAGAAAACCTAGGAAAGAAATCAGGAGTTTAGATGCAAGCATCACCAACAGAATGCAAGAGATAGCAGAGAGAATCTCAGGGGCAGAAGACACCTTAGAAAACATTGACACAACAGTCAAAGAAAATGCTAAAAGCAAAAAGCTCCTAACCCAAAACATCCAGGAAATCCAGGACACACTGAGGAGACCAAACCTAAGGATAATAGGTAAAGAAGAGAGTGAAGACTTCCAAGGTATTGGACCATAAAATATGTTCAACAAAATTATAGAAGAAAACTTCCCTAATGTGACCCTCCTTCAGCTAAGAGCTGGTTCTTTCAGACCTTGCAGCCACACCCTAACCTAAAGAAAGAGATGCCCATGAACATACAATAAGCCTACATAACTCCAAATAGACTGGACCAGAAAAGAAACTCCTCCTGTCACATAATAATAAAAACACCAAATGCACTAAACAAACAAAGAATATTAAAAGCAGTAAGGGGAAAAAGTCAAGTAACGTATAAAGGCAGGCCTATCAGAATTACACCAGACTTCTCACCAGAGACTA
>NW_022196904.1:91531691-91532526 GCF_008632895.1 Mastomys coucha
CACACAAACCTAATTCTACCTCTTACAACAAAAACAAGAGGAAGTAACAATTACTTTTTCTTAATATCTTAATATGAATATTAATATTACCAATATAGCCTAATCAATTGAAATCCAAAAATATGAGTAATTAGAAATTTGTTGATTGTCATCCAATGGTCTCTCTAATTTGGTAATTGGAGAAATAGGTCCAATATTGTACAATCCATATACACTTTCCATTTGTTTGTTCGTGACAGTGTCTTGCTGTGTATAACATAAGGGTCTTGAAATCTTGCTTCTCTTATCTCATTCTCTCTATTAGTAGTATTATTTATTTCATGTTTTTACACTATACTATGGTTTTCAGAACAGCTTATATATTTCAAAAGTCTTTATATACCCAAAAGAAACATAAACGATTAACTAGGGAGGTGGCTGGTAAGAGAACAACAAAGAGTGAGACTGAATGCTTTGCTTGAAGTTTGTAACTCTCATATCAATTTTGAAGAAGAGGACTTTATAAGTAACTCTTTCTCTGAGATGAATGCTTTTCCAAATTATTACAGCTAATGAACCAAATTCTTACCCTCACCTAATGTCTGTACCACCCTCCAAGCAGAACCATTGTTCATTGAAACAGTTGGTGAATGACTTCATGAATAGACCATCTTAATACATACACCATTTCTGAAATGAATGTAACCTGTTCTCTGTGGGCTGAGAATAAAGTCACTCACTCAAATCAAATAGCTTTGACCATAACAGGAAGCCTGTATGCAGAAATCGTGTCTACAATTCATTTCTTGGTGCAGCAGAACTGTCAACTCTCAGCTTAGCTATGATGGAGGTAAAA
>NW_022196904.1:91532896-91538274 GCF_008632895.1 Mastomys coucha
GAATGTGATTTAATTCTATTTACTTAAAATATGTTTTCAAATGTTAACAAATTCAGATACATTGAAATTCTGTAACTTTTCTCTTCATATTGTAATAAAAGTTAAAAAAAAAAAAGAAAAATCAAAGGCTCAAGCAATGAAAACAAATGTGTCAGGGGTCAGAGAGATGGCTCAGTGCTCAATGGCACTTGTTGCTCTTGCAGAGGATCATGGTTTGATTCCCAGCACCCAAATGGCAGCTCACAATCATCTGCAGTTCCAGGGGATCCAATGTCCTTTTCTGGGCTTCATGGACATCAGTGATGTATGACATACATGAATGCAAAACACTCATACACAGAAAAGGAAAATAAATAAAACAAAATAAATAATTAAAGCCAAAAGCAAATACAACTGTGCTGTGAACAATCACAGCTTGCATGTTCTCTTAATGAAGAATGCATACTTTATTCCTTAGGCTGCAGAATTCTGCATTACCATTCACTTGGAGGGTGAATATCCCTTTAATACAATCCTTGTATGAAGAGTAAAATGTCAACAGCTGCAAAGATAGGTCGGTAGGTCAGAGCACTTGATATGCAAACATGAGGACCTAGGATTGAATTCCAGCATCTTTTTAAGAACCTATGTGTGGCCATGAGTGCCTGTAAAACCAATGATGTTGGGGAAAGAGATAGGAGAATGACCCAAGCTTTCTGGCTACCAGTTCAACTGCAGGACCAGTGAGAGAGTCCATTTCAAAGGAACATGGCAGAAAGTGATGGAGCAGAGCACTTGACAGCCTCCTCTGGCCTATGTTCACATAGCAGCATGAATGTCCACGTGTGCACACAGAGAGAAACACACACACACACACAGAAGGGGGGGGGGTAAGTGAGAGAGAATAAAACCTACAGATCACTGATAAATATTATCAGCTTTTTATTTATGTTGAATGTTGGGTTTTACATTCATTTAGTTGAAGTAGCTGTGAAGGCAGCCAAGGAAGGCTTTTGTAGGACACCATGTTGATAGAAGGCAGAGAGAAAAGAGAAGGGGACGTAGGTGTTGACTTCAGAGACTCAGCAGTTTGGGACGAGAACTAGTTGAGCAGCACACTCAGTCCCAGGAGAGCATGGTGCAAGGCCTTCCCTCAAGGGCTCTCATGAAAGAGGATAAACAACGGACACCCAACAAGCTGAATTGTTTCAGACCTCCTGTGTGTTCCTGAAGTGTCCATGTGTGGCTCAATGATTACATAGGTATCTGTAGGTGGACTGGCTTTAGAATTAAGGTAAGGACGAGGCTGCTGTTGAGTCACCTGGGGTAGAGATGACAGGACTGTAAGAGGCAACAGGATATATATCAATAAATTAAAAGCTGAAACCTATGTGTTGGTTCCCTGATGACAGGCTTAGAAGGCAATGTTTTGGCGGGAAGGCTGGGAGCACATGGGCTGGAGGGAACTTTGTGAAAGGTAAAGGGAGATGATTGGGGAGATGGCAGAGGTTCTAATTGTGAGAGCAGGGCTGAGAAAATGTGAAACATTTTGACACAACCCTCTGGATGTGAAAACACCTCTGAGTGGGCACAGGACCTAGTTACTTGCCCTGGGTTGGATATCGGCAGCCAGGGCAACTTGGCAGGTGGAGAGGTAAACTGGTTTTTTTTCTCAAAACCGTTCTCAAAGGACTGTTTTTCTCTCAAGAAGAAAACCATGGACTGATGAGTAGGAGGAGGAATGGAAAAACAAAACAGTTTCATTGAACATAAGATATATAGCAGTTACTGAGCTAGCAATTTAAACATGTGCTCTGGTAGCCTCAGACACTGTTTGATTTCTTCATTTTTTTTTTTTTGTTTTTTTGTTTTTTGTTTTCGAGACATGGTTTCTCTGTGTATCCCTTGCTGTCCTGGAACTCACTCTGTAGACCAGGCTGGCCTTGAACTCAGAAATCCGCCTGCCTCTGCCTCCCAAGTGCTGGGATTAAAGGTGTGCGCCACCACTGCCTGGCTGATTTCTTCATTTTTATGACTGTAGGATGAATTTGGCTTTCTTCTCAGAAGATGCTCTGTGAGTGCAGAGAACCATTCAGAACCTTCACAAAGATTATAGGCTTGCGTGTCCACCCTTCTTTCTAAGATGGGAAGATCTCCCTGGATCGTTGTTTTACATAAGCCTATGCCTAAGTCTGAAGAATGCTGTCCCACAAAACAAAACAGGAAACAAAGCAACAAGCAGTCATTGCTCAAAATACACTTGCTGAAAGATTAAGCTGACGAACAGAAAACAATGTGCTGGTGAATGATGAAATTCTCTGTGAGCTTACAAACAGCAAAAAACTCTAATCCTCTCCATGCCTGAAATAATGACCACCCTTTTAATTTGGGTCATTAGAGGCTTGGTTCCCTAGGATGAGCACAGAAAACGTCATCTCAGGCACATGGGCCAGAACACCACTTCTTAAGAGTCTTTCATCCACAAAAACTACAGTCAACTAAAGAATGCAGAGGGTAGGAGAAATAATCTTCCCCAGGGAAGAACACACCAACTTGTTATCCAAAAATAAATAGCCCTGGAAACATACAGCATATGCATGTATGTTTTCATACAAGTAACATTATACAGACTGAGTAGAATATCTTTAGGAATATATATGCATGTAATGGTAATTAATAAAAATATTCTATGAATTTGAAGGAGAGAAGGAGGCGTATTTGAGAGTCTGGAGGGAAGAAGAGAGGAGAAATGTTGTAATTATATTATCTCAAAAATAAAAAAAGAAGAGTCTAAAAAAAGGTCTCCTGTCTGTCTTCATAACTGAACAAGGTGGTGAGGTCAGGGGACTTTAAAATCTCAGTTATGTCAGTTGCTCAATTGTGATGTGTTGTAAGTGATTCTCATCTGCCTCTAAGTACAAAGCAGGGAGAACCCTTGGATGCTCGCTCCCTGCATGAATACAAAAGTGTGCAACCTGTTGTCAAGTGATGCTTGACAAATGAGATTGATTCCTCTGTGCTGTTTTAATGCTCACACACTGTATTTGTGGAATATCACTGGCCTTTTAGGGTCTGATATCTACAGTCAGTAAATGTTCTAGAAAACACACCTACAGTTGCGTGTGTGTGTGTGTGTGTGTGTGTGTGTGTGTGTGTGTGTGTTGTAAGTGATCAATCACTATAACTATGGCTTTGAGATATTTGTAAAGGCTAAGGGTGGAGGCTAAAGGAGTGCTCAAACATCTTTACTGAAAGGAAAAACATCTGCCATACAGCTGTCTCCTCTCCACACTGGCTGCTTTGGACTGAGAACATTTCAGAACCATTGTCCATTGCTCTGTGCTAGCTTACACTGTTTCTCTTCTCTTTTATTCCTCACCTTATCATTAGCTGCTAACATTCAAGGTCAAGCTCCACAGGCATAAATGACTCATCCTGTGTGCATTTGATTCTCTGTAACTGAAGTGTGTAGAATGATGTCTCTCATTTTGACTAATTGGAGATAGTTCTACGTGGATTTCACTCACCTTTGTGTGTTTCTTGTTTACATATTCAAAGAAGATGGAAGGTGTGAAACACAACCAAAGTTCCCCGAGATAGCACCAAAAATAGATATTTTCTTCCAGCTCTATAATTGGAAGTTTGATATCTGCAGGGTTTTCTGGGTATGACTACTTTAAACCACACTGTTGTAAGTCACACAGTCTTCCACTTGCTGGGCATCCCTGGCCTAGAGGAGCAGCACACGTGGATTTCCATCCCATTCTTCATTTCCTATGTCACTGCCCTGCTTGGGAACAGCCTGCTCATCTTCATCATCCTCACAAGGCCCAGTCTCCATGGACCCATGTACCTCTTCCTCTGCATGCTAGCTGGGGCAGACATTGTGCTCTCCACATCCACAGTTCCCCAGGCCTTGTCCATCTTCTGGTTCCATACTGGGGAGATCTCGCTGGATCGCTGCATCACTCAGCTCTTCTTCATCCACTCCACCTTCATCTCTGAGTCGGGCATCTTGCTGGTGATGGCATTTGACCGCTACATTGCCATTTGCTACCCCCTGAGGTACACCACCATTCTCTCAAACTCCTTGATTGGGAAAATTGGAGTGGGCATCTTTCTGAGAAGCTATGGTTCAATTTTCCCTATAATATTTCTTCTGAAAAGATTAACTTTTTGCAAAAATAATATTATTCCACATACCTTTTGTGAACACATAGGCTTGGCTAAATATGCTTGCAATAACATCCGAGTAAACATTTGGTATGGGTTTTCTGTCCTAATATTAACAGTGGTCTTAGATGTTGTATTAATTTTTGTTTCCTATGTGCTGATCCTCCATGCCATCTTCCGCATGCCTTCCCAGGATGCTCGACACAAAGCTCTCAACACATGCGGGTCCCATGTCTGCATCATTATCCTCTTCTATGGGCCTGGGATCTTCACGGCACTCACACAGAGGTTTGGGCGCCACATCCCACCTCATATCCACATCCTGCTGGCTAATGTCTGCATTCTGGCTCCACCTATGCTGAACCCCATCATTTACGGAATCAAGACCAAGCAAATCCAGGAGCAGATGGTCCATGTCTTGTTTACAAACCATAAGTGAATTTGGGTCAAAAACTCAGTTTTTGGCATCTACAGTTTTCTATTGAGTGATCTTTGGAGCTGGTAGATGGGGCAGGTCAGCTGACACATAGCTCAGCGGGTTCTGCATCAGAGCAACTTTACAGGAAAGGCTGAAGAATGTCCTCTCTGGTTCAACCCATGAGAGCACTCCCATGCTCTCATATGGAGGACTGACAGGGTACCTTCCCTGCAGACCCTGAGGAGCTAGGGTTGTGTCCAGTCACCATGGTTCCCTAACACTAGCATGAGGTTTCGAAGTAGATGAAGTAGATGAGATCACTCTTTTGCTTTGGAATTTGCTCCATGGAGTTTCTCCAGTTTGGAGACATTTATGATATGTGGGCAAGTGCACAGAACATTTCATTCTTTCATGCCCTTCATTCTAGTGAAGTGACATCCTGCATCAGTGACTCCTGGGGTCTGCAGTTATTCCCTTTTATATTAAGACTTACTTAGACTGAGTGCATGTCTGTAGCTGGGGCCTGTAAGTTCTGTTGTTTTGAAGAACAGCCTTGAGGAACCTGAGTCTGATAACTTGTTATGAGAGAAGAGTTCTGTGGTTCTTGAAGAGGTGGTGTCTACTGGAAGAACACTAAGGAAGTCAGGCCATGCATCTCACTGATCTTCTTAGGGGACCCTGGAGTCCTTCAGGTACCCAATCTCTCTTTTATGTGGATGCAGAGGACTCAAACTCAGGCATGCATGTTTCTTGTCACAAGCACTTTATGTCCTGAGCCATGTCCCTAGCCCCTATGCTTATAAGTTGA
>NW_022196904.1:91538285-91559500 GCF_008632895.1 Mastomys coucha
AAAAACCCAACAAAAAAAAAAAACCCAAAATAACCCAACCACATTTGGTACTATGGAAGACTGATTTCAGTTTTCTTATAACTACTTTATGGGAGGATCAAGTCTTACAAAGATGGTGTAGCATTTGCATATTACCTGTGCATGCTATCTCATATAATTTAAGTTGTCTCTGGATTATTGAGAACACTTAACACAATCTAAATACTACAAAACAGTCTCTATATGGTATTGTTTAGGAGATAGTGGCAAAATTAAAAGATCTGTTTATGTCCAGTATAAAAAAATTTCTGCCCCACACATTTTCTGTTATTAGTTGAATCCATTGACATAGAATCTATAAATAAGGAGGGCTGACTATGTACATAAACTAATTTTTATATATTGACAATGTCTAACAAATTTTAAAATATATAAGCATTATAGAATGACTGTCATGCACTTTCTTCTTCACAGAGAACACATTTAATACTACATATGCTTGAAATAAATAAGTTGTAGTTGAAATTCCAGTGGTTTTTGGTGTTTTCCCTTTTCTATGCTCCTTGCCCACAGAAGAGTTGTGCAGCCAGAAATGATGAAGTCTGAGAAGTTGAGGAAAGACTCTATTTTGAAGAACCGTGCAACGATCTGAGTTTAGGGGTTAACAAAGAGCAAGAGGAGCAGATTCCACTCAAGGAGCTCAGAGTAACTCAGGTTAGACAGCATGAACAGACATCTGCTGAAAAGTAGCTGAAGCCTTCCTCCGCAGAGGCACTTGTAAAGTCATATGGAGCAAATGCACCTTCTCTTTCAACTCCAAACTCCATGCTTCTGAATTTCAAATATTCAAGCAGAATACTAACAGAATAAGATAGCTTAATTAAAAATAGTTTTTGATGGGCCTGGAGAGATGTGCTTCTCTTACAGAGGTCCTGAGTTCAGTTCTCAGCACTCATTTCATACAACCCACATGTAATTCTGGCTCCAAGGGATCTGTTACTTCTGGCCTCCATGGGCATCTGCACACATCTGTGCAAAGTGCCCTTATGTACACACACATAACAGAAAAATTTATAAAAATTGAAGATAATAGTTTATAACTTAAAAACCATGACAGAAAATTAAAGTAGAAATCCTGAGAGTAAAAAGAAAATAGCGTCATAGTAAAAACACAAGCATAACAATATGCATTATCTAATTATGTGTAAATATTCTAAAGAATCACTTAAGAATCTGAGGTAAGAAGTCAACTAACATTGTTTTGTACATCCTACCAGTAGGAAGAATGTCACAAGCGCTGAGCCAGAAAAATTATCCGTACAAAAATGAATTCACTAACCAGGTGAATGCCAAGATTGCCATATTAATAAAAATAAAAGTGGACTTTGTTACATAGTAATTGTCCCTGAACTGTAATGTTTCTTTCTAGGAGAAGGCTGTTAAGTCTCAGAGAATGAACAAAATTTATAATCTCAGGAAAACCCCCAAACTAACATGATTCACAAGGTCCCTGCCAAGGTTATGTAAATGGTCAACAATTACTGGGGAAGATAGACTCTTCAGAGAGAGACCGTCAGTCAGGCAGTGAGCTTCAAGGATGAAGATTTATGAATTATCACTCCTTCTGGATTGGGTTTTTGTGGCCTCCATTCTCCTGTCTTACTAGTAACCTCATTAACCTTGTCATTTGCAGTGCTGACTTTGGTGGAATAATTTCTTTGGTCTGTTGTCCGTGACCTATCAGTGGTGAGTAAATGTTCTCATTTTCCTAGGAAAAGTCACAGAGCAACTTCAGAAGAAAGGCCATGACTAGACTCATAATAATTATGGTCTGTATTCTCCAGAGAATCATCAGTACTTGATCTCTTCACTAAAAGGGCACAACCTTAAACTCCATTAAGAGTACTGAAATGAAGAGCAGCCAAAATCTAATGTCATGGTGAAAAACTTCAACCTGTCACCTAATGAAAATCAGCGGTCCAGTTTATTTTCCTTAAAATTTTATTTTCCTTATAGAGGAGTAAGATTCCACTGTGTATCCATGCCACATCTTCATGTTCTAATTGAATGTTGATGAACACCTAGGGTAGCCCCACTTCCTTGCTGTGAACAATACAGCAACAACAACTATTCAGGAAAATGGATGGCTTTGGAAAGTGTTACATTAAGTGAGATAAAACAGGCTCGGAAAAGCAAAAACTTCAGACTCTGTACTTATGCAGATCCTGACTTTTAATGTTTGATGTATGTGAGTAAGAGGGTATGAGAGAGGGTGTAGGTTATGGATCTAGACAGGAGGTCATGGATGGGTATTGAGGGAAGAGCAGGCAAAGGTCACATGGGACATGAATATGGGAAGGATGGTATAGGGGTGTGAGGGAAGGAAACTACAGACACGAAGGCTTTAAAACGTGCTTTGGCTTTCAGTTAGTTTTTTTTTTTTAATTTTTATATTTTCATTTTTAATGGAATTTCTGAGTGTATGAACAAGTGAGTCTCTGAATCTGTACCTGTTTTTTGGTGACTTTTTTTGGGCTTTTCCCCTTCTGTTTGTTTGTTACAGTATGCTAGTTTTTGTTTTATCTTATTTTATTATTATCTCTTAGCAGTGTGTTTGTATTCTAGCGAGAAACAGAAAGGGCATGGATCTGGATGGGAGGGGAGGTGGAGAGGAACTGGGAGGAGTAGAGGGAGAGATACCATAATCTGGATATACACGTGAAAAAAAAAACCTTTTTCCAAGTAAAGGAAAAAAATAAATGAGAAGAAAATACAACAAAATCTAGCACTTTGTGTGTTAAATAAATAAACTAATTAAATATAAAATAAAATAATATAATATAAATAGTATAAAATAAAATAAATAGAAAGTATACAACTCAAAACTTACAAACAGAAAGAAAATCAAGGATACAGCCTAGATGTTCATCAACAAGATAGTGAAGATGTGGTAGGTTCATACAATGAAATTTTACTCAATTGTAAAGGAAGATGAAATTTGACCATTGTTTTGTAGCTAGACAGGGATTAACAGCCTTGGAGGCCATTAACAATAGACCTCCTTCTTCATAGTTCACTTTGGACCCTATCTCTTATGTTCATTGTGACATTAAAAAGAGAAATAAAAAAAAATAAAAAAAAATGAAAAAAAAGAGAAATGTTGCAAATGCGCTTCCCTAAGATTTTAAAATACTCTGTGAAAGGCGAAGGTTTCAGGGCTTTGCTGGGGCCCATTAAGGGAAAGATACTTCCTCTTGCTCAAAGGAATTTACTTGAGATATGGCTTTCTGATCTGCCCCAAGGATTCGAACATTTCCTACCATCGTCCCCTCCCTTAAGAAGTCGTCCAACTGAGCCTGCCAATCACTCCTCAGAAAGACACGCTAAAGTCATGGGCAGAATAGTCACACCTTCAATGCAGTAATGTTCTCATACTTCCCAGAAGCCCCTTCCTTGATTCAGCTGCTTGCAGGTCTTCACTTACTGCCTGCCTTTTGGAGTTCTAACTCAGAAAGTTAGCTTTTCCTTTTCTGCTCTTTTTTGGGTACTGGTGGGCCTTCTCATCCTTTCTTTGAAGTCTCCAATGCATAATATAGCTGCGATGTATCTATTTGCTGAGCTTCGCTGCTAAACCGGCCTGGTTCCTTGGCCTCTAACGCAGAAGGCCAGGCTATCCCTTCCCTCGTACTCATCTCTCTCCTCCCGGAAGCTGACAAGATTACTGCTTGCCAGGCTTGTTGTTCCACTTCCGTCGGGTTCATTTTTAAATTCTTTGGAGACAGCAATTGAAATGTTTGCTTATTAGAAAGAACACATGTCTAGGTCTTCTCCAGAGATGGAGGAGAAGGTGGTGGTGTGATGTAATAATGAGACTCCATTAGTGGAGGGGGGTGGGCAGAGTTTTGGAAACACATCTCTAAATTTGATCTCCCTGGTGGTGGTAGATTCCCTTGGGGTCTTCAACCAAATTTACAAAAAAGCTTCTGGTTCCTCTAACACTGAGTCCTATGTGAACTTACTCTATGCTATAATGATTGCAGTGGAGAGTTATTAGTGTGGAGTAATTTTCTTGGTGAAGCAGGTATGTAGCCCAACAAGACTAGAGGGTCTGGGTCTGAGGTAAGTGTCCAAGAATACAAGGATGTTTGTCTGGACTTCAACAGGCAGAGGAAAGTGTAGAACCACAACTCTAAGTGACTAGTGTAGAGGACATAGAGTGAGGACTGGGAAGGAAGAAGGGAAGGCTGTGGAAGACTATCTGGATCTTATGTGCCCAGGATGGCTAACTCCTTCCTAAGATCTGCTTAGGCCCCAACCACTGTAAATGTCCTGCCCCTTGTTTTCTCTCATTCTCATTTTTACATGCTACATTCTGAAAGGATACCATGAAAAACAAAGTTAAAAAAAAAATCAATTAAGATCAAACTAAGTGAAAAGCAATTAAAGTAAGACTTTGCTGTTTTGTTATCTAAAACCAGGGGTTGCCCCCTAACTCTTCCAAGAGTTTCTGGCTTTTCCTACTTACATACAGTTAGGAGCATCATTTGCATATCCTTCCTTCTCTTCCTGATTCTATTTAGTATGGTGATGCAGATAGCTATGCTGGGCCCCCTCTAGCGTTTTCATACTTCTTTGAATTTTTGCCACCCCATCTAGACTTCTGTCACAGTATATATATTTTTAGTCTTTGTGTGCTATTGATTGACTTGTGGTAGCTGATGTCCACATAGAAATTGGGCCAAATCAGATTTCTTCAGTTTATTAGACCAAATTACTTTTCCCCTTGTGGTCCCATAGACTTCTTAGTGTACACTAATGTGTTTAGCTAGCATATTATTTCAGTTAGTGATGTAAAACTCTACCTGGATGTAATATTCCTATCTCCTCCAATATACAGAACATAGTTTACTCAGCTGTTCATCTAATGTAGTTCCAGGCACACCAGCAGTGAAAAACAATTAGGAAGTACTATACGACTCTGGTATCACCAAAAACTACTTTTGTACACAATATGAGCTTTCAGTTTTCTGTGAAAGGTCATCTGTATCAATATGGGTACTGTAAACCATACTGGTACTAGTCACACAGTCTTCCACTTGCTGGGCATCCCCGGCCTAGAGGAGCAGCACATGTGGATTTCCATCCCCTTCTTCATTTCCTATGTCACCGCCTTGCTTGGGAACAGCCTGCTCATCTTCATCATCCTCACAAGACCCAGTCTCCATGGACCCATGTACCTCTTCCTCTGCATGCTAGCTGGGGCAGACATTGTGCTCTCCACATCCACAGTTCCCCAGGCCTTGTCCATCTTCTGGTTCCATACTGGGGAGATCTCCCTGGATCGCTGCATCACTCAGCTCTTCTTCATCCACTCCACCTTCATCTCTGAGTCGGGCATCTTGCTGGTGATGGCATTTGACCGCTACATTGCCATTTGCTACCCCCTGAGGTACACCACCATTCTCACAAACTCCCTGATTGGGAAAATCGGAGTGGGCATCTTTCTGAGAAGCTATGGTACAATTTTCCCTATAATATTTCTTATGAAAAGACTAACATTTTGCAGAACCAACATTCTTCCACATACAGCTTGTGAGCACACTGGCTTATCCAAGTATGCCTGTAATGACCTCCAAGTGAATATCTGGTATGGATTTTTCGTTTTAATGTCAACAGTAAATTTAGATGTTGTGCTTATATTTGTTTCCTATGTGCTGATCCTCCGTGCCATCTTCTGCATGCCTTCCCAGGATGCTCGACACAAAGCTCTTAATACGTGTGGATCCCATGTCTGCGTTATCATCCTCTTCTATGGGCCTGGGATTTTCTCAACCCTCACCCATCAGTTTGGATACCAGATCTCAACTGGTGTCCATGTCCTGATTGCCAATGTCTGTATTTTGGCTCCACCAATGTTGAATCCCATTATCTATGGGGTCAAGACCAAACAAATCCGAGACCAAGTGACTCATGTCTTGTTTCTGAAAGTAATATGACTTTCAGAACAGAAACTAAAGTACTGTATTCCCAACAGGCACATACGAGGAAAACTCTATCAGTCCTGGTAGGCAAGAGACATTAAATGACACAATTTATTTGAATAGCCCTCTTTCTGAATAAATTCCATTAGAGGAGTTTTGATATGCTTTTCAAGGTCTCAGATCAGTAATGAGATTGGCATACTTGGGGATCAGTGACTTTTTTTTTAGATTTATTCATTTATTTTATGTAAATACACTGTAGCTGTCTTCAAACACTCCAGAAGAGGGAGTCAGATCTCATTATGGGTGGTTGTGAACCACCATGTGGTTGCTGGGAATTGAACTCAGGACCTTCGGAAGAGCAGTTGGTGCTCTTAAACACTGAGCCATCTCTCTAGACCCTAGTGACCTTTTATATTCAGAGTCTGAGAAATATATTCATTTTTAAAATCCAAGTTCTAGTTCATAACCTGTAGATAATGTATTTTGACAGAGAATGGTAGATGACTGCTGGATTTCTTGTATACCAAACTAATTCCTATTCTTCTTTCTATGTTGAACATTCCTTTATGTGTTTTCCTTCTGTTCTCCTCTAGTATAAATTTTTATTTCTCTCAGGCTCATTTCATTTCCATATATATTGTTATTCAAAAGAAGCACTTGAAAGAAGATAAAAATCTCTGGGACCCCAACATGATAGCACAGTCAGTCTTTCTGTCTCTGTGTCTCTCTGTCTGTCTCTTGTCTCTGCATCGTTGTCAATCCACTCACTTTCTCTGTCTTTCCTCACTTTCCACTTTCCTTCCCCTCTTTTTATTGCCTCATCACAACAAAATGTCCTGAAAAAGTTGTGTCTTTGCTGTCTTCTCTACTTTTCATGACACACTGCTATCACACTTTCCCCCTTTATCGATGACAATGTATGCCACTGGGATAATATATTCAGTGGCCAATTGTAGGGACACAGTAAAAAAAAAAATGACTCATGTGGAACAATGCCTTGGTGAACTGAGAGAGGGGCTTGAGGAAAAAGGCAGAGTGCCTCTCGCCTCAGGTGCATCTTCTTCCCTGAACTGTTCTTAGATGTGCTTTTGTGCCTCCTGTGACAAACATTTACATTCAATTTAGACGACATATTTATTCTTGCTCGATATCAGATCATGGCTATACAACCCAGTCTAGACAGTTCACCCTGAATCTGGATATGGCCTTCTGTGCTTTTGTGCTTTTCTAAATATAATCTATAGTGTGTTCCAGGCAATTGTATTTAAAATGGTCTGTCCCGAGAAAGTTCTAGGAAAGGACTATTCTGTTAATATTAAGTATGTGCGTACTGGCATTTATTTACATGTTTTCTTCTGAACTCAAACAATCTTCCCTTGGATCACTAGTCTTGTTGTTACATTCATGTATAAAAGTACCCTGAACCTGAGGAAATGTTGTCTATTAGACTGCAATCTACCCCATTCTTTCAGATCCTCAGAGACAACACAGGTGAGCCAACAAGTCGACAGACAATAGCACTATACATCTTAACATAAAGTAGTGCATTGATGAACCTTCTTTCTTTCTGCAAAATTGTCACCCATCCCATGCCAGATGACATAATAGAAAAATCATTGTAAAATCACCTACTCTTTCTTATAGATACATTCATTAATAATATTTTCTAAATATATTTCCTACTATTCATATGACTAAGTTAGATTTTATTCGACCAACACTTCTCAGTAAAGCTATGTGGACTTACCCTCATGCATAAAATATCAACCTCTATGGGTATTTTTAGTGTACACTAGCTAAAACTCTATATATTTGCTATTAATTCTTATTTAATTGTTTCATAAAAATTTCCAGTTAAACTCTGACCTAAAAATGTACTTTACTGGCATCTGTAAAGTACAAATTAATTTTTTCATATTTAAAAGAAATTAAAATAATTAATTTTTTCTTAGTTTATGTTTGAGTGTGATTTTCAAAGAACTGATTCTGACATTTAAACTGTTAAACTTATGAGCATATATTATTCATGTTATAATCTTTTTTTGTTTTATTAACACTCACTTATGCCAGGCAGTGGTGGTACACACCTTTAATCCCAGCACTTGGGTCATAGACAGGTGGATTTCTGAGTTTGAGGCCAGCCTGATCTACAGAGTGAGTTCCAGGACAGCCAGGGCTATATAGAGAAACCATGTCTTGGAAAAAAAAGAAAAAAAACCCCACTCACTTATCATACATTTTAATGGTGTTCAATGTGATGTTTCAGTACATGGATACAGCATGCACTGGCCAGCTTCTTCCTCATTCTCCCCTTCATAGCCTCTAGCAATCATATCCCTTCAGGCTGACTTTTCAATTCCCACATAATCTTAGGATATTTTCTTCAATCTAAAATTTTGTTATTATTCACTTAGATATTCTTCTTGATTTTTATTGTTTGCTTTTTTAGATCTTTTTTTAAAAAAAGACAGATATTAATAAAACTTAGGAATACAAAGAAAACCGATGCATAATTGGTAAGCTGAGTATGTCTCTCTGCTTATTTAGTCCCGTATCCAGTTGCATCTTTCCGGTCATGGAATACAAGCTTCTTCCCTGCAATATCATGTAGTATGATACTTACTGTGTATGAGGAACAGTGCCATTTCTTCATATCTCATATGGTGAGTTTAGGAACAGTATACCAAACCTATAGAAAAATATACAATCTTTTTGATCACGGATGAGAGAAGAGTAAGATTTCTCACAGTTGCAGTTGTCTGTAATTACTTCATCAAAATAGCTTCTTTTGAGTTTGTTATGCACGGAGTAGTTGTCATGGATTCACTGAACGCAGCGGTAGGTTCCACAGACACCCTCCTTCACATGTCAGGCACTTTCACTCTATTTACCCCAGCCCCTCAGATTTCCTCTTTTTACCCTTCCCACTATCCATACATTCTCCTGTTCTTACTGACTTTCATATCATATACATACATAATCATATATGTCACATAGATGTGATTTTATACACCTAAAATTTAGGATTCACAGATGAGAGAGAAAGAGATGTCTGTCTCTTTGAATCTGAGTTATTTTGCCTAATATGATGGTCTCTAGTAGTATTCACTTCTCTGTGATTTCATCCTTTTATGGCTGAATGAAATGATGTGTGTATACATCACCACATTTTTTCTTTTTCCACCATCTGTTGATGGACAACTGGACTGATTCCACTAACTTGGCTGTTTTTTATTTTAGATATCTTTCTTCTGCCCCTAACCTCCAAGACTCTTAAACTCTTTATTATTTTTGTGATTTTTAAAAATCACATGGGGAAATATTTTCCTAGCCTGTGGTTGATTTTTACTAATGACATTTACCTCTGTCTAATAAGCTGGCCAACTAAAACATTGAATCTTATTTTTTATTCAATGATTGAACCTAAAATTTAATTTATCTTCACAGGAAAACATTGGGTTGGACTGGTGCTGCTATGAATTTGAATGTTAAATATTGTTCCTAAAAACTTGATTGTCCCCAATGAGGAGATCCTCAGGTACACCAAGTGTGTGTGAAACCTAGATCCCCATGTTAATTGGTCAATAAAAGGCTAAAGCCTCTGATTGGGTAGTACATAGAAGTAAGCGGGTTTTCCGTTACCTGGCTGGGGGTCCCAGATAGAGACAAGAGGGGAGAGAAGAAAGGAGACAAAGAGAGGAGGAAGCCACCACGAGAGGAGATGAACCATGAACATGTGGCCAGGAGAAACAGCAAGTAACTAGGGACATATGGCTAGGATGTAAGTTAGAATGTCTCCAAAAACTGCCCAATCTAGGCTCACAGCTTGGAAATAAAATACCTGGATTGTGTGTCTTTTATATGGGCTAGTAAGACTAAATAATTAATTCCTTTTACAGAAAAAAATGTGCAGAAAGGACATTTGCATGTACCCCTCTTCTTCCTTCCTCTGGTTTTGCCTTCTATTAACATCCTGCATTGGTGTGATACATTCATTCAGACTGATAGCTAATACTGCTCTATTACTATTAATAAAATCCATAGTTTCCATTGCTAGGCTTTGATGATAGCCTAGGCAGACAGTAATTTTATTTATACTATTCTGATCTCCACAATCTCTATGAATTTGGGAGCTAACTGGGTTCATATTAATGTGAGATTGGTCAGATAATGGGAGAAGCCTTAATGGATTTGACCATGTTTAAGAGAAAATTATAATGATGAATGTCTTCCAAGTCTAAACTGAAGAATGTAAATGACAACATACTGGTGAGCACATAGTATCTGCAGTTACCTGCACAAGCTCTGTAAAGATCAAGGCAGGCAGCATCCAGCATGGATGGGGATGAGTCCTTAGGTGTCCTTCTCTAGCTGAGGACCTCGTGACACTTGATGGCTGCTGAAGGATGGGGAATAAGCTTTCTTTGGTTTGTGTGGACACAGGTGTATTGTCCATGGGCCCTAACACGGGTAGCCCCCACATCCATGAGGCAGTAATTGAACTAGAAGGTTATGTATAAAGAAACAAGAGGACATGTTTGGGGTGGTCTAGGGCCTACTGTGAGGAGGCAATTGAAGAGGTTATGATAAAGATGCATCTTATACATATATGAGAATGTCAAAGGACAAATAAAAATATTCTTAAAAATTACAAACCACTAAACAGAATATAAATCACATAGAACGAGCTGGTAGCTTAAGAAGAAAATAGTGATGTTAATGGAGTACAATCTTGGAGAGGTTAATGTAATACGTGTACCTGGCTAGTATATGGGCATCCAAATTGTGACTAGACAGTAGATGTTAGAAATTAGTGTATCTGGAAATACACAGGTGATAAGATTATAGGAATGAATATTTAAAGTAGAGTGGTGAGAAACAGAGTCAAGGAGGAAACATCTGAGAGTATGGACAGTGGGGAATGGATAAAAAAATGTGTGTGCATACATAACAAGAATATCTTATTCAGCCTTAAAAACAAGGAACTCCTGTCCTTTGCAGCAGCATGCACAGACCTAAAGGCATCATGGTAGGTGAAATAAGCCAGATATACATCTGGACAAACGCCCGCGGAATCTAAAGCAGCCAGGTTTGCAGAAGCAGGGAATAGATTGGTGGTTGTCCAGAGAGATGGAGGGAGAGACAGGGAGGTATTCCCAGACTCAACATCTTAGTTATGAGATATGGGTGTGTTTTGGAAAACTAATGTTCAGGGATGTGTCACTAGGACACTTGAAATTTGTGAAGATGTAGACCTCTCCACAAAACCAAACCCAGAGGGATTATGTGAGGTAATGCGTATTTTGATTAGCTTTATTATGGTGGTTATTTCAGTGCACATACATTTTTTTTTGTTGTTTTTTGGTTTTTTCGAGACAGGGTTTCTCTGTGTAGCCTTGGCTGTCCTGGAACTCACTCTGTAGACCAGGCTGGCCTCAAACTCAGAAATCTGTCTGCCTCTGCCTCCCAAGTGCTAGGATTAAAGGCGTGCGCCACCACCGCCCGGCACATATACATATTAAAACATCCATTTGTATACCTCAAAATGCACATGCATTTAATTTGTCAATTATAAGTCAGTAAGTTTTGGAGAAAAAGAAGAGAGAGAGGAATTGAACTATTTATCTAACGTGCCAGCATCTTGCATGTGCTTATGAAGGAATCTAGCAGGCCTGCGCCAGCACTGAGGAGAAGCTGGAAGACACAGTCCCAGATGACAAGCAGTTTCTACAAGAGAGTCAGTAAGTACCAATCCGGAAACAAGCCCCAAAGTGTCAGGAAGTCTCACCAGTCTAAACACATCGCACCAACATTTCCACAGATGAAGACTTCACTAGACGGTTTTTCTTTTCAGATCTTTGTTGACTGCATTTCACGCTGACATACATTCCATCAGGGTATTTATCTTCTCCATTCCTGCATTTGGAAGTGGGTGCCTGGCATGGAGTAGATTTCCAATGGGAGTTTCTTTTTTTTTTCTTACTTGCAAAAAGATTTCTAGAAAGTATTAAAATGTGAAATTTTCTATTAGATAAAATACATGGAAGTGAAGATATTTCTGTTATAGTTTTCTTCTTCAGAGCACCACATATCTAACTCAAATAATTCAGAGGACATGTAGGCATTAGTTATGCCGGGCTGGTGACGGGTCAGTGAGTACAAAGAATTTGATCCCACACTGGGAGATAATCAGATTATGAAAGTTGTTCTTTGACCTGCACAATGCTCCCTGGTATGCATGCCCACAATATGCACAAATTATAACACACACACACACACACACACACACACACACACACACACACACACACACATCCCAAAGGAATTGTGCTTCATAAAGAAGCTAAAAATTAAAAGTTCTATGTAAATTTACTTATCAGAGAATACTGTTATCAGAATGAACTAGAAGCTATGTAAATATTCAGGAGTAGGGGCCTAGAAAGCAAAGAGGAGAATATGAGATGGATTGGAAGAAGGAAAGGGAATGGAGAAATGATGTAAATGCATTATAATCTCAAAAATAAAACAATTAAAAGAGACATCATGGTAGTCCAACAGAGCAGAATATTTAGTTACCCATTTTTTTTCAAGAAATATTCAAGAACACTAACTCTTCATGAGGTATTGTGCTAATCTGGAGACAGATGCAGCTGTAACAGAGCCATGTGGTGAATTGTGCTGCACTTTAGTTTCTTGATATACCAGTGAATTTTTTCCTATTCCTGCCACAAAACAACAGAAGAGAGATGAAGTATATTCATTTTTTCCCTACAGTGGTCACTGACTCTCTTTATGCCCACAGCATCATGCTCAACACCTTAAAAGTACACAACAAGATCTAATGAAAAAAATAAGCATGGTTTCCTAAAGCAGGAGAAAGAAAGAAGCTGTGTGGTTGACATTTATTACCACAAGCAGCCAGAGCATGCTGGGTAGACAGTGTACAACATGAATGCCCAAAAATAGCAGAGAAAGAGCTGGGAGAGTCATTATCAATAAGATGGAGACGTCTTGTTGATAATTCCTAGATACTGCTATTATATACAAACACAACAATGCAAATATACTTTAAGTGGACTTGACTTTCTTTGACATTTTGTTATGATACTGCAAACGTAGCAGTAAGTCAATGTTGTTTGACTGGGTGAAACAAACAAACAAACAACAAACGTTTGAAAAGATAAACAGGATTCCAATGCTTAAAGTGTTTCTTTGCCTTTTAAAAGTCAGGGTCTAAGAGGGTCATGCAGGATGAAGCTTGGGGCCCTTCAGAAGGTTTCCGGCTAAGTTCCTGTCCTCTGATGATCTCATCCAACACGGCAGCCCTCAGGCATGCTTTTCACGATGGGCTCCCAGCATCCATGTCATGAAAGCGTTAAGGGTTTTCTAGAGCATTCCTGCTGTAGAGGAGATCCTAGGGGAGAAGAAGTTCACATGGATGAGCTCATGGTCCCTGGGGATGCCCAGAGAAAGGAGACTTTGTTCTTCAGGTCCTCCCACACAGTGGTATACTGGCCATGGTAGTCTTCTGCTGTGTGGACTCTGGGATAAAGATGGAGCGTGAATGCAGGCAGAGCCTGACAGTTGTGGTGAGGAGAGATGTGTGTTGGTATCAATCGCCAGAGCCTGGTGCTTCTGTGCCCTCTGCCCATGGCATGAGCTATGAGAGTGTGAGGATGAGGATGAGGGAGGTGGGGAGGCAAAGTGATGCTGTCTGAGAACAGCCAGAGGTCAGTCCAGTTGTCCTTGTGCAAGTTTTGAGGCTTAGTGAGAACAAGAGTGGAGGGAGAGATGTGCCAACTGCTTCTTGACCTCTGAGCTCATTTCTCTGAACTCATAACTCTAGAGAGCTCCATTCTGAGGTCTGGATAAATAATAACATACATAAGGTTAGCCTAGAGCAGTGGGCTTAGAGATTTGTCCTGTGAACTCTTAGGTTTCCCATATGAATTAGTAAACTTTACACTACAAAAAGCTGCCATAAACAAGTAAGATTTACTGTCATGCTTTCATTTTGTGTGTGACCCACTGAGTTAATTAGTTTCTTGCCTGAGTATCGGTGGAGTGGATTGCATACTTACGCAGTGCTAGGAGAAAGGTGTCTTTGGTCTTATGATTTTGATGTAGCTTGTGACTACACTTTACATTTCTCATTCATGGTCTTTTAATAAACAAATAGGATAGTTTAAGAACTCTGTAGATAACATGCAAATGGATCAAATGACTGTGTTCAAAGTAACTTTACTTTTTAAGAGCCGAAGGTGGGCGAGACTTGACCTAAGCCTATAGTTTGATGACCCCTGGAATAACTTCTCAGCCAGCATTTACAGTTTTGATTTTGTTTTTGTGTTTTTAGACAAGCTCTTTTCCTGTAACCCAAGCTATCTTTGAACTGTCAACCCTCCCAGAACTCATATTTTGAGTGTCTGACTCAAGCTCATGAAGTTCAAAATGGAACTAGAGAAGCAGCTAGTTCCCTAGAAGTTACTTGTTTGAGTGCTCTCTTTTCTGGTACATGTAAGAGGACAGAGATGCCAGAGGCATGGTTAAGGGAGTAGTTCAACCCTCAGCTCCCAGAGGATGCTCTCTGTTTAGAGGAAAGCCAGAATGTTGGCTGGGGATGGGCTGATAAGACTCATGTAAGTCATCACACAAGTAACTTAGGATTCGTGTGAGTGAGTTTGACACAGTGAATGATGATCTTTATAAGTTTGGGAGAAGCCTGACTGTGCATGTGTAGGGTCATAGTGAAGGGCTACTGTGTGAATTATGAAAATGTGTGTCAGTGTCCCTGCTTGATAAGAATGTTTCTGAGTGAACACATGTGATGGTGACTATAAGAATGAATGTGGTGAAAATGTGTGTGTGCATTGTGTGTGTGTTTGTACATGTGTGTGCATGACTGTGTGTATGTGTGCATACATGCCTGTGTGTGTGTGTGTGTGTGTGTATGCATGTGCATGTGTGTGTGCACAGCTGGTAGAGAAGGAATTGAGCACAACATAGGACAGTGTGAATCCACATCTCTGAAGTTGTAGCATACCTAGAATTTGTGGGGGGTAGGATGGATGGTTTGCTTGATTATCATGAGGGAATGAAGGTTTTTGAAATATTTTTATTGCATGCTATTTATTTATTTGGTGTGTATGTGTGTGCAGTTATGCATATGCCATGACATGTAGGGGTTAGAGAAAACCTTGTGGGAGTCAGTTCTTTCTGTCTACTATGTGGATTCCAGAAACTGAAGTCATGTCATAAGGCTCGATGTCTTTCAAACATTGGGTCATCTTGATGGCCCAATAAGGCTTTTAAAATTAAAGGAAGCTTGATGTTACCTGAACTTGGATATTAGACTGACTACTAACAGATTGTTTGAAAAAATATTTATTTGACTGTTAGTTTCTTGTACAAATTTGTGATAGCTCCAATTTCATGTATTTGGTGTGAGGATTAGACATAATAATATGTTTGATATTCAGGCATTCAATAATTATTACAAAATTAAGAAATGTAAGTAATTCAAAATTACAGATAAACATAAATGAAAGGTGACATTAGGTTTGGCGATGGTGACACAGTAGATGATTCTGTAGAATGAGATGCAGGGCGGTTTTTGGGTTGCAGGGAGATGGCAGTGGGTGAATGTGAGGAGGAAGGGAGGGAGGCAGCAGAGGACAAACCTTGCTTCTGTGAAATGGAAAGGAGACGAGACATTGAAACATGTGTACACAGCTGGATAAGTCATCAGAGAGGGAGAAGATGAAATCACTAGTGATTAATGTGGAGGGGTAACGAGAGGGTTGGGGCCCAGTCCACACATGGAAGGTTCAGTCTTGCAGAGGAGAAAAAGGGAACAGATGGCTCTATCTGAATCAACTTGTAGGTACCAAGGGAGGGTAGAGGAGGTGAGGGCTCTAATGCTAACTTCCTCCTTGAACAAGGAGTCTGAGTGTTATAATAGTCTGATAAATCGAGGCAGAGTGGAGTAGGACAGACAGAAATGGAGTCAAGTCTGTTCTGGGGATCCAGTTTTCAGTCTACCATTTAGACAACCTGGTGACCTTTGCTCTGTTTGTTCTCCTATCAGTGAAATGGGAAGGCTACCACCGTTACCTTAGCTGTGGTGCCTGAGACACAAAGATTCGAGCACAGTCAGCCATAACTGATCCTTGCTCACTTCACCGTCTCTTCTCTATGCATCTGATACAGCACTTCAAAAGAGAGCCAATTAACATGCACACTTACCCACCATTCCTTAGCCCATCCATCAGTTCAGACTCAGAAACTGCAAAAGATCATAGGGAGAAACAAAGGTTCAAGTCAGTGTGCCAAGGAGGGCAGTGGTGGGTTGGGTGGACACTCATGTTTCAGTGGTAGAATCCTTGCATCTCAAAGAAGGTAGGAGATAGGGAGCTTAGATGGGCAGTATTGATTGACTTCGAAATGATACAAATTCCCCTGTAGGAATTTCAAGATCTGCTGAAATATTGAGAAACTTGGCATTTAACTGAATGGTAAAGTACATGCTTAGCATGTGTATGTACCACCACCAGCACACCCACCACCACCACCACCACCACATCACAGGCAGCTCTCAAGAAACAAGGACAAGTTAGGTGTTGCCAGGGTGTAGCTCAGTAGTAAGGCACTTGCCTAGTGAGCACAATACCTTGGGTTTGATTTCTAACAGCACAGTGGAAAAAAAAAGAAGGGGCTGCATTTGCAAGAACAAGGGCTGGCGATGGTGGAAATAATGATGTGTAAATAGGATGGCAGTGTTTAGGGAACAAGTCTGATAACTCTCGTATTTACTACCTTGCAATTACCTGGCCTTTATGGATGCCCAAAGTCAAAGGAGATGTCTCAGGCAACAGCGTGTGATGTGCATAAGACTTCTTCCCTTAATGTCCTCTCTGGACTCTTAGTTCCTTTTTCAAAAGCTGTTTCAGTGTTCTTCTCCTTGCAACTTCACCTTTTCCCCCAGCAATGAGTCTCCAGTGGCTCCTTTTACTTCAGTCTACACTCTAACGCCTTGGAGCCATATGCAAGCCCTACTGAGTCCTTTGAGATGTCTTCGATGTGGCTCATGTTCCTTCATTATCACACCTCTCTGCTTTGGCAAGTCCTACTTATTCTTCAAGATTAAGGTCATGAAGCACTTCTAGGAAACATTTTCTGAACCCCTCCCAGAGCTTCCCAGGATAGGCTTTTTCTTATACATTGCTTATTTTATGTAAATATATACTGTACTTTGTTTTTGTCTGTTCTTCAAATATCTATCCCTTGAGCAAAGCTGGTGCCCAGTGTGCCAGTTGAACTGATAGGCAACTTCGTTACAACTTTTGCTCTCCACAGCTTGTAACTATTTAGATCAATCCACATCTCAGAGCTGTGGTCTTCTAGAGTGGGATGATCTGTCTTAAAAACGATTGACCCCATCTTTCCCTCAGAGTCATATGACTAGAGAAACCTAGGGCAAGACAGCAACTTATTGTTGTTTAGTAGACAGAATGCGAGGATTTGTTCTCTTCTCTTCTCCCAGAGACCTGTTATGGGGTTGCCACAGTTACTGACCAGAACGCTTTTTGCTGTTCTAGCCAGTGAAAAATGTCCTGTTCTCTCCTTCTCAGCCTCATTCAGCTTTTTGGGAAGAAGAAAGTGACTGTCATATACTATATTTCAATGTACAGGTGAGCTGGGATGGGCATGGCACCTTTTAACTACACAGGAACCAGCCATTCTGTCTTCATTCTGTTGGGCATTCCTGGCCTGGAAGAGCAGCACTTGTGGATCTCTCTCCCCTTCTTCATTTCCTACCTGGTGGCACTTTTTGGAAACATCATTCTCATCCTTGTAATCATCGCTGAACGCAGTCTCCATGAGCCCATGTACTTCTTCCTCTGCATGCTGGCTGCGGCTGACCTCATCCTGTCTACTACCACTGTGCCCAAGGCTCTGGCCATATTTTGGTTTCATGCCGGAGCAATTTCCCTCGATGGCTGTGTCACTCAAATCTTCTTCATCCATGCTACCTTCATTGCTGAGTCTGGGATTTTGCTGGCCATGGCATTTGACCGCTATGTGGCCATCTGTGACCCACTCCACTACAGCATAGTGCTCGGTCATGTGGTAATTGTTAGGATCGGCTTGGCTGTGGTCCTGAGAAGTTTCTGTGTGATCCTCCCGGATGTGTTCCTGGTGAAACGCCTGCCTTTCTGCCATAGCAATGTGCTGCCGCACACTTACTGTGAACACATGGCTGTTGCGAGGTTTGCCTGTGCTGACATTCGCATCAATGTTTGGTATGGCATGTCTGTCCTCTTCTCCACCGTAGTGCTCGATGTTCTGCTCATCTTGGTCTCCTACGGTCTCATTCTTCACGCAGTCTTCCAACTCCCTTCCAGAGGAGCCCGGCAAAAGGCCCTGGGCACATGTGGATCTCACCTTGGGGTTATTTCCATGTTTTACCTGCCTGGCATTTTTACCGTAATTACCCAGAGGTTTGGGCAGCATGTTCCTCTCCATACCCACATCCTACTGGCCAATATCTGCATGCTGGCTCCTCCCATGCTGAATCCTATCATCTATGGGATCAAAACCAGACAGATTCGTGAGCATGTACTAAGTACTTTGTTTTCACAGTGGAAACTATGCTGAATTTGATTAATTAGGTGGCATATGTACTACATAGAGCTTTACATTGTCGTACCAACTTTGCGAAGACCGAAGAATGAATCAAGACTTCCATGGATAGTGTACAGAGTGACTTGCCTTGCCTTTCAAAGTCACTTTGCCATGCGACCAGAGAAGTATAGTGTTTAGGAAACATGGACTTTGGGGTCAGGATTGAATACCGACTTTGTTGATGATGATAGTGGTGGCAGTGATGATGATGATGATGATGATGATGATGATGATAGCAATGTTGGACCTTGGGCAAATTACTTATTTTCATAGAAACTCTACTTAGGACACTCTTAGGACATCTTTAAAAGAGGGATTCCCACACCAAAATAACTAAAAACAAGGAAGTTTTACTTACAATGAATTTTACTAGAGCATCACAATGAAAATGTCCACATTGGAGTTGAATTAATATAATGGTGTACATACATTTAACTAAAAGCATTTGAGTTAGAAATTTTGTATTATATGTAGTTTGGTGCAATAGAAAGCCATTCTGTGTGAAAGAGTAGGATGAGAGTGTGTCTGTGCACCTTAGCTGGGAAGTGAACTCTGTATGACTATCTTACATAGAAAAAACCCACCAGGCTTATTGTTATTATTGTTTTTGCAAAGTGATGGATATATTCCTCTTATTTATTAGTCATTGGCTTTGATATTAGAAGGATTTGTAGATCTGATTAAGAGCTGAATTAAACCATTGTGAACATTATAGATTAATTGTTTATTGTCAAAATGTCAGTCTAGTTTGAGTCAAATATGGAGGCTTGCCATAATCTTCGTACTTCTTGATTGTGCTCTCATTGCATGCTTATCACTAGCTACAGCATCACTGACCTATAAACAGGAAATAGATTATAGGTATATTTTAAAAATAGTTTTTTAGTCTTTGAAATTTTGACACAATGCTTCCTTTCTAATCTCATTTTAAAACTGAGAATTTCTATGTATTTTGATCCTATTTAACTGCCTCCACAAACGTCCCAAATCCATGCTCTTTTCTACCCTACTTTATATTGTTCTTCCTCCTCCCCCTCGCCTTTAGAAGTAACCTACCAAGCACTGTTTATGCTGCTCATACATTCCTGGAGATGTGGTTTTTTCTTTTAAACATTTATTTTTATTTATATGAATACACTGTAGCTGTCTTTAGATACCCATCAGAAGAGGGCGTTAGATCTCATTACAGATGCTTGTGAGCCACCATGTGGTTGCTGGGATTTGAACTCAGGACCTTTGGAAGAGCAGTCAGTGCTCTTACCCTTAGAGCCATCTTGCCAGCCCGAGATGTGGCTTTCATTGGCAGTGGTTTCCCCACAGTCCACACCTGAAAGAAAGCTGACTCTCCTTCTCCCAGCCAACTGCCAAAGCTCTTTAGCTAGAGGAGGGACTCTGTGCCCATCTCTCTCCATGCTGCGATTCTGTCGGGTCTAAGACAGCACAGATAATAATGTTTCTTTAACACTTTGTGTCTGTAAATTTGGAAGATGGTGATGGAATGAAAGAAGCTCAGGAAAATCAATAGGCTTTATTTGACCTTAAAAGACAATATTAGTCAGAATTGGAATCAGTACTTGGAGATCTTTCTCAAGGTAACTTTTGTGTGACAAAGAGACTTGTATGTAGACCACTTGTTACTGACTATGGGGGTGAAAGATGAGATAGAATGAAACCTTTTAATTCCTTTCAGTGGAGAACAAGGGGTTTATTATCTATGTAACATACTTCTCCAGGTAGTGAGGTAATCTGGCACAGCATGGTGCTCAGATTGTGAGGAACCGAAAGTTGTATCATTATAATAGTTTTCTTGTATCAGATTGAAAATCAAAAGGTACAAACTATTATTTACAGTGTCAACTCCAAGACAGAATACAAAGAAGAAAGATCAATTTAAAGGTTAATGCTTAGGTTTTTTGTTGGACATACCTGAGCCTTGTTCAGCCTACTAGCTGAGCCATTAAATGACTTTGCTAATGTATCTTTAGCTTTATGATGTTGTCTTTGTGGAAACTATACTGGATTTTCATTATTGTACATTTATCCTTACATTCTCCTAACTCTGATGACAGTATTTTCGAAGCTATCAAAATATTTGTGTACTAGTTCAGCTACTAATTTCACTTTCCTCAAGGCAATGGAACTAGGAAACAGAATATTCGCAACCTGACAGCAGGCAGTGTCCGAGTGTAGCTGTTCCATGTTTGTGAGAGTCAACTGCAGGGACTTACTGACCAGACCAGCACAGCACGTAGGCTTTGGCTATCACTGGGGATACTGAGTATACTGTCGAAATTACAATCTGCTCTTGTCTGAACCACTTTCACTACTTTATCTTGGCTTTCGGGTGTTACTGTGGAAGATATTCTTGCCCTGAGTCTACAGAAGTGCATAGAGCATTCCAGGGAGGGAAAACAAACAAGCAAACAAACCCCCAAATCCTCCCAGTAACAACAACAAAACAACAAACCTTACCAAAAGATGTACAATGTTAAGACAAATATTTTGAGCTTTACCAATAAGAACTGAATAGGATAGACCAAGCACAATTATTAGGAAGTCCTTCTGCAA
>NW_022196904.1:91559510-91561715 GCF_008632895.1 Mastomys coucha
GGAGGACTGGTACCAGCCTCATAGCGGTCTCTTCGCCATAGCCAAATGATCCAGAAGCCATTCTCAGGACTGAATGAAAACTGCCCTTTCCTCTGTACAGAATTTCTGCAAACCCCCAGATCCCAGGCCTCCTTTTGGGTCACATCTACCTCCCAGTACATCTTCCCAGAGGAGAATCTTTGGGCACCTAGCACCATGGGGTAATTATTAAACCTCTCATCGTTTTCAGGCACGTTTTGACGGGTGTCCCCCATCCTCACTTGTCTCCGATCCTTTGAGATGATGAGCCATGAGTTGGCAGTGTTGCGATCCAGAGTAATATGAACTGCAGAAAGAAGATCATAGGTAAGACTGGATGCATGAGGCCAGCAACTCTTTGCTTATAGTGAGGGGATTCATGTAGCTCAAAGGTGAGGGGTGATCCTGAACCTCATCATGTGACTCACAGTAAGTGTGGCCCTTCCTCTGATATGTGAGGAAACCTTACCTACATCCTCTGCTCCACCTGTACCACTTGCCATCTCTTCCACACAATTACCACCATGGGTTCCCCATAACCATCCACTGCACACTCTCACTATCCCTTTCTGTCCAGCCCACAATTTCTTGAAGACATCTCACCCCAACACGTCCTCAGCATCTTCTTCCGCCCTGGCACATGGCATGAGCTCGTCAGTTCTGGGGAGTCAACATCTAATGTGTCTGGGTTCCAGGATTCACTCCTAGGGAAAGAGTTTGAGAATCTAACTTCCTACTCCTATCTTCTACCTCAGACCCCAATGCTCTCCTTCATGGATGCCTCTGATAATTAAACTCAATACTAATGTACAAATACTCATGCATTTAATGTCCACATGAAAGGAAAAAAAATAGTTTCTATCTAGGAGTTCCAAGGTCTAGGAATCTCAAATAAATCTACATCTCTTTCCAGACCTGAGGGCATGGCCATGTGGATTCTACTTAAGTCTATAGGGAGCCATCTAACAGGTTGAGTGAAGAGCTGCAGGAGTCTTGGCCATGCTGTGGGTTTCATTCATTACTTAGGAATGTCTTTCCATATATGAGTTCTAGCAGATCAGATTACCTGTTATGTTTTGGTGGGGGACTTTTAATGTATAAAGATGATAATTCGTTAACTACATGGGGGCAATTCATCAATGCAGATGTCCATTAGCCATTTGAGCGTAGAGAACGTTTTAGAGTGTGCAAGTTTTGAGAACAGGGATGCATGAGGAAAACCCCAGTGCATGTGTGCCTAACTCAATAGCCATTTCTGTGCACACATGCTTCCTGTTCCCTTTTCTAATTGAAAAACCCTCTTCTTACCTTTCCAGGATGATCCTCACCTCCTGAGGAGAGAAGAGACAGACAGTCAACTCTGTAGTTTCTGATTGACCACTGAGGTGCCACTCCTGGGGTCATGAGACATTGCTTGTGTTTCCCCTGGGCTCTGTTCTGTACCATTCCCTTAGGCCAAGGCCCCAAAGACAAGCCCTTAGCAGAAATGGCATGTGATGGGTCACAGAATATCTAGGACGCCAACATGGCTATAGCCTTTAGCCAGGATATGACCAGGGATATAAAGACTGATAGAGAAAGCATATTACAGGGGCTAGGTGCCTGGGGGAGAGGGGCTGGCCATGGAGCCAGTAGAAGAGGAAAATAAACAACACAATCCAACTGAAGCTCAGAGGTAGCTTCAGGCAGAGCATGGCTGAGGGAGATGTCCAGAGAGGCTCCTTGTTATTTGTGGGCTTGAGCTGTTTGTGGAGGAAGGGCTAGTTGGTTAAAAGCTTTGTCCTGTGCTGTGGCTAATCCTCTCCCCTATTTAGAGAGAGTGCAAGTGAGACTATTCATTCCCAGGGCGGGACAGCCATAATGTTGGAACTGGCAACTTCTTAGGCTCAGTAAAAAGGCACCAAGGGGCCCAGTTCAGTGACAGGCAAGAGAAAGCCTGCCATGGCAAACCAATAGAATCAACTTTTCTGTACAAAGCAGAAAGAAATGTCTGTATGCATCTGATATAGGGGCAGTGACACAGGTATGAGAAAAGATACCTATAGTGTTCCAACACTAGGCTGACATACCAAGGGTGGATGCTAGATGGCTTTAGAGTATGAACTGACTTTAAAACACAATCTGTCTTCTTAATTTCTGCCTCTTACTACTTAGATAAACTGACGTAAGTGAACGGGAATCTCCCAC
>NW_022196904.1:91562589-91569043 GCF_008632895.1 Mastomys coucha
TCCTAAGCGTTGGTGGTGAAGGTGTTTCTGTTCCCGAGGCACCCACTCACACTCACACCCCCACCTACACATGCTTCTGGTACCTGATATTTTCTCAACCTTTCTTCTAAAAGCCACTAACACCATGTGAGTCCTTCTGTCTTTTTATCTCAGCAAGTCATAGAGCACACAACCTGTTCCCATGTACAATGATGCCCTTTCTAAGCTCTAGGTGGAAAACAGTCTTTGCCATCTTGGGAGGGTCAAGACTTTGCTACTCAATCTGACTCTGTGACTGACTGTGAGCCGCTTGCATTTCTTCTCAGTTTCAGAAGGATTTCATTTCCTACCAGCCATTCTCATGTGATAGGCTTTAGTTCTCTATCAGGCTTCAGACTAATAACATGGTCACTATCAAGCAGCCACCTGGTCAGGTGGGCTTCCTCCCACAGACCCAAGAAACTAGAGTTGACTCTGCTGTCCTGAGACAGGGTCAGAAGGGATGACGTGACATTACACTTTCTCCAGTAATTCTTGGTCTTTGTGCCAGACTTTGGGAAATCCCATATGATTTTAAGCTTCCTTCTTTCCTTCTCCCTCCATCTTTCCCTCATCTTCCCCTTCTCCATTTCTTCCATCCCTCTTTTCTTCTCTCTTCCTTCCTTTCTTTCAATTTCTTTTAATCTGGAGACATAGAGTGTGGATGGTTCTTGGAGAGTGACCTCTACCATCCCTTGGATAGGCATAGCTATGGTTGAAGCTTGTTGAGGTCTAGACTTGGAATGCAGCCCAGCCTACAGCACTTGCCTTCCAGTCTGCTCTTTGCATTGCGAGATCCATTTCCAACTTCTCGGCCAACTCTTTCCCTTTTCTCAGTTTTTCTAAAGCCACATGGATCTTCTCCTGTAGAAAAAGATAGCAGGTTAGTCCCTAGCTAGAGATGTGGAGGAGGCAAATGGAAAGACTTTGGAAGAAACCTAGGATCTTACAAAAACAAAGCTACATCAATGGGGTAATGGGATTTGGGCCATTGCATTTTCAATGCACCAGGGAGCCACAAGAATGCTGGACGCATGTCGCATCTCCCATGGCCTAGCCTCGGCTGCTGAGAAGGAAAGCTGTATTCCATTAAGTTCCTCTCAATGAAGGAAGAAAGTGTCCCTCCATTTCCCAACTTCTCAGCCACCATTCTGGGGACCAAAGTGCTCTCCATGTGCCATCTTCTTTAGTTGTGCTAAGGTCTTACCTGGTATACCTTAGCAGCCTCTTCAATAGGGACCCTGGTGTGGTCCCGGTGTTTCCCAGACTGGGCACACACCCAGCAAAGGCCCTGCCCATCTTCCTCACAGAACAGGTGAAGTTTCTCTCCGTGCTTCGTGCAGTGCATTTCCTGGGTGCCCTTCTTGGTATTCTGGGCTTCTTGTTTAAGGTGTTCCACCATGTTGGCTATATGCCGATTGGCCCTGAGGTTTCTGAGCAGAAAGTGTTGACGGCACGTGGGACATGAACCGCCCCCATTTTTCCCAACCTCAGAAATGCATTTCTTGCAAAAGCAATGGCCACATTCGATACTCATCGGCTCCACCATGGGATCCAGGCAGATACAACAGGTGACCTCCTCCCACATCTTTTCCAGAGACATTTTTGAGGTTGTAGAGGGTGATATCTGCCGTGGAATCTTGAGCGGGGCAGAGCGGAAAGGCATAAAATGAGTTTTGCAGGACAAAAGCAAAAGCAAGGCAAACCCCAAACTCCCCCAAATAATGCAAAGGGGAAAATGTAATAACACGGGAGGGAAAAGCCACAGGCAAGGGGGTCAACCTGAACAACAGGAGCCTGTCCTCCAGGCTCATCCACTGAGCCAGCCAGGCAGAAGGGGAAACCAAGTTTCCAGAACAGACAGAGAAAACTGGAGGGGATGACATTGCTAACAGCTCCACCATCATCCCATCCATCCCTGCTTTAACCCTCAATGTCCAGAGTTCTCCCACATCCTTTCTCTCATCTCATGCTTCTACTGCACAAAGGCGGTAGTCATGGTAGTAATGATCATTTACTGTGTTTACCACGGACCCTCTGTATCCCAACCAGGTACTACATGCTCATAACAGTCTTCATTAATCTTGGCAGAAACTACAGGGGTTCAGCATTAGGAATCAAGGTTTATGCAGCTATGCATCACTTGTGACATTTTGTCAAATATGACGGGCTGCATATATGGTGACTGTGAAATAGGCAATACTGTACAGCCTAGGTGAGTCATTAGTGACCCAGTCAGGTTTATGTAAGAACACCTCAAGATGTAATTCATTATCCTGAGTACCCCGTCTAAGAGTACATTTCCCAGTTATTAGGCTTGCGTGTGTGTGTGTGTGTATGTATGTATACATGTATACATACATACATATATACAGTGATGTTTTTATTTACCCTGATTTGTTCTTATATGCAAACTATACTGTAGCACATATGCATCAATGTAGGCATGCCCATACGTTCCCCTATATAAATGTTAATGTACATAATATATATATATGTGTGTGCTCATTTGTGGACATTTGTGGGGAGCATTTCCTGGGAACTACTCTAAGCTGCTACAAACCTAGTATTTTCTCAAGTTCCTTTTCTAAATGTCTAGCACTCTTCTCAAGCAGGGGTATTCAAGGGGTGGGGGTTTGCTTGAGATCCCCCTGGACTAGGTCAGTGCCCAGCTTCTCCTGCCTTTACTAGGACAGTCATCTCAGTAAGGCACTAGGAAAGTCACTTTCAGAGCCCAGCTTCCACAGGCCAGCATGGTCACCTCCGCAGGGCTGGGACTAGAAAACTCTGCTCAAGAGAAGCAGCAGGTGGTGCTCGCAAATTCCGGGGGTGAGAAGTGGCTTCTTGAATCCGGGGCGGGGGGAATGAGCCCACCTAGGTCGGCCAAGGGTCTCAGACTCACTCACCTTTCCAGGATCCTTGGCGTTGGGTGCCAGCGACCAGCTTTGCAAGGCTGCTGTCTAAATTTCACTTTCAGTTTCCTCTCAGAAGCCAGTCTAGAAGGAAGAGGGAGGAGCAAGGGGAGGAGCGGGGAGTTGAGTGGCAAGGGTTGGAGGCAGAGAAGGCGGAGACTGGGCGGAGAGTGGGAGGAGAGAGTCAGAGGTGCCAGAATCTGACTCCTGGCCAATGCTGAGGAAAACTCAGCACATGTCCTCCTGAGTGCCTTCTACCTAAAGCCTCCTTGTCCCTTTTAACAGAATGTAATCTACAGGATATCGATCTTTGACACTGGTCTTTGACACTGGTCTTCACATCTGGGAGAAGAAGTCTGGTTGGAGGAGGAGTCACCATCTGTTTTCTACAGGGATGGATGGCTTGTCCCAAGACTGGTAGTTTTTTAGACCAGGTGAAAGATCCCGTCACTGTTTTTATTAGCATATGTGAATTGTACAGTGTACTTGAAGTATGCCCATTTCCCATCACTCTGTCTTCCGATTTTGCTGTCCTCTTTTCAAATAGTCTAGGCTGACAAATTAATTCTCTATTATGTCAAGGTATGTGCTGTACCAATGAAGGGAGCTGAGATTTGTGGACATCGACTGTATTATAACTTGCGCTAAAAACATGAGTTGAATTTTGAAATTTCCAGCTCTGTTTCGGAGATCTTTCTCAGTGAAAGGTCATCAGGCAACATCTACTGTCTAGATTGTGCTGTAGTACTGGGATTTGATTCCTGGAACACAACAGTACCAGAAAGGAGAATGAAAAACAGGCTCAATCATTTAAAATTTATACTGAGAAAAATGTATTTTCACTATTGCTGTAGATGAGCGTCTACATAAGACTGTTAAATTGATTGTTGTTTTATATCAAACAACTTTTATAATACTTATTCTTATTGTTACCATATTTTATAAATTTTAAGGAATGTGACAAAAAAGATATTGTAGGCATTCTTGGGGGTGTCTGGGAGGAGTTGGGGTACAAAAGGTAAACAAGAATGTGATTTAATTCGATTTACTTACAATATGTTTTTAAATGTTAGCAGACTCAGATAAATTGAAATCATGTAACTTTTCTCATCAAAATGCAATGAAAGTTAAAAAAAAAGAAAAGCAGGCTGAAGCATCTGAAAGGAGGAAGACACTTGTAAACAGCAGAAAATGACGCTGCTTCATAGCACTGAAGACTGTTGATACTTACGTGGGTCCCAACATAAGGTAGAGGTAGATTCAATGTCTATTTTGCTATTTACCACTAAATGGCTCTCTACTGTATCAGTTTACACACTGGATAGAGAGATTAATACACACCCTAGGGTTGTGTTGATATATAGTCTACAATGTGCACACACGACGAGTAATATACTCATAGCTGCCTTGGCTCCTACCTTGGTAATTGTCTGAAGACCCAAATTCCCTTCACTTACAGATAGTACTTTGATATTTCAACCTTCCCTTCCCTTGGGGGAAAAGACCCAAGTCTTTATTTGGGAAGAATTAATGTCATTGATAATACTGTCCAGCACACTAGTAGTGTGTTGGTGAAGTGGGATGTTTATACTTTGGGTTTTAGTCATATTCTCCACTAACTTGAATGTGTCTCAGTAACCCAAGTTGTCCCTTGTAGTACTTAAGTCCATCCACCCTGTCCAAGAGGAAAAGCTTCCTCAGCAGATTTCTAATTTATCCTTGGTAAATTTCTAATTCAGTGACCCAAGAAGCCCCAAAGATATGGAGGAAGAAGGAGGACAGGAAAAGCTTCCTCAGTAGATTTCTAATTTATCCTTGGTAAATTTCTAATTCATTGACCTAAGAGGCTCCAAAGATATGGAGGAAGAAGGAGAACCAGTTGGGAACAGAAAAGGATCAATGAGCATGGGAGAGGGGCGAGAAAGGATGACAGAGGGTTGACCAGTTGCTGGTTTTAACAATGTATCAGGGTGGCTGGTGAGAAGGCTCAGCCGGTAAGAGCACTGATTGCTCCTCTAAAGTTCATGAGTTCAAGTCCCAGCAACCACATGGTGGCTCACAACCACCCATAATGAGATCTGATGCCTTCTTCTGGTGCGTGTGAAGACAGCTACAGTGTACTTATAATAAATAAACAATGTATCAGAATTATGGAATAATCCTGTATGCTCATAGTTAAAGCCTTTGTTGATTCTTATATTAAAATGCTACAGATTAAGTAATTCTTAAAAAAATCATAAGTTTGTGGAGGATGGGAAATCCAAGGTAAGATAACCGCAGATTGGTTGTCTCAGACTTGCTCTTCTCCTCATAGAGAAGGCCTTCTCTTTGCATTCCCCATCTTTTTAAATAAGGATCCTAATCCATAGCTTCACTCCTTGTTACTGTCATATCCTCCTCCTCCTCCTCATCCCAATCTATTAATTTCACTAACACACAGATGTATTGGATTTTCAAGTTGGTGCCATACCTCTACTCCCAACAGGTCATACCCCAGTTCTACCGACTACCTATTCTAACTGACAATGCACATTCAAGATGATGGTTTCCATAGCCTCAGTAGTAGGACTTCTTAAGTATAAAACAGTATTACCCGGTTATAGGTAATGCTTTTTAAAAAGCTTAATGGAGCAAGTTTAAAAGTGGTGATGCTTGGCAGATAAAATGTAGGAGAAAAACCGATATTACTGGAATATTACTTATTTTGTTAGAAAATTTCATTTAATGTAAATAATGTGAAAATTAACTAGAAAACTGCTCAGATTTTTCTTAGAAACAGTAAAAAACAGTGTAGAGATAATATATAATGATATAGTATACTTTATGATTTATTATATATAAATTATTTATGGCAGCACTTCCACTTCCTCCAGGAACCTCCACTTCCTCCTTTTACTTTCTATAGGAAACAATGGGAACTCAAATCTTTTTTCTTTTTTTTCAGGAGAAAGTCTTTATTTTTCTATTAGCATGCAGAATGACCTTAGCTAATGCTTAAGAGCTACCACCTCTAAGAAGTATTTCATTGCTTATATAGGGTAGGGAATATTGGCACAATCCTTTCTTGAAATATTTTTTCAAGAAAAAAACAGTTTTATTGGTTATTTTATTTATTGACATTTGAAATGTTATCCTCCTCCCAGTTTCCCCTCCACAAACCCCTATCCCCTCCTCCTCCCTCTATTACTATGAGGGAGCTCCCCTCATAGTATCATATCAACACCATACATAGTATTTCCCTATCCTGGGTCATTGAGCCGCCACAGGACCAAGGGACCAAATCATAAAAGACTCCATAATAGGCCAAAATGACATAAGCAAGAGTCCAAGGAGCCTGAGATTAACTTCAGTAGCCAACTGGCTGGCTTGAGATAGATCTGGAGAGCTGGCAAAGCACCTCTCTTCTTGTCTTAGCTTGATAACGTCCAAAACACAAAGCTTAGTAAAAGTCCACAAAAGCACAATTATTAGGAAGTCCTTCTGCAAGCCACAGAAGATGCAGGGATAGACAGGTATCCAGCCAA
>NW_022196904.1:91569787-91572034 GCF_008632895.1 Mastomys coucha
CAATTTGGAGTGGAGGTACTTGAATGTGGAGCATGGTCGGAGGACTGGTACCAGCCTCATAGCGGTCTTTTCCCCAAAGCCAAATGATCCAGAAGCCATTCTCAGGACTGAATGAAAGCTGCCCTTTTCTCTGTACAGAATTTCTGCAAACCCCCAGATCCCAGGCCTCCTTTTGGGTCACATCTACCTCCCAGTACATCTTCCCAGAGGAGAATTTTTGGGCACCTAGCACCATGAGGTAATTATTAAACCTCTCATCGTTTTCAGGCACGTTTTGACGGGTGTCCCCCATCCTCACTTGTCTCTGATCCTTTGAGATGATGAGCCATGAGTTGGCGGTGTTGCGATCCAGAGTAATATGAACTGCAGAAAGAAGATCATAGGTAAAACTGGATGCATGAGGCCAGCAACTCTTTGCCTATAGTGAGGGGATTCATGTAGCTCAAAAGTGAGGGGTGATCCTGAACCTCATCATGTGAGGAAATGACTCACAGTAAGTGTGGCCCTTCCTCTGATATGTGAGGAAACCTTACCTACATCCTCTGCTCCACCTGTAGCACTTGGCACCTCTTCCACACAGTACCACCATGGGTTCCCCATAACCGTCCACTGCACACTCTCACTATCCCTTTCTGTCCAGCCCACAATTTCTTGAAGACATCTCACCCCAACACGTCCTCAGCATCTTCTTCCGCCCTGGCACATGGCATGTGTTTGTGAGGTCTGGGGAGTGAACATCTAATGTATCGAGGTTCCAGGATTCTCCCCTAGGGATAGAGTTTGAGAATCTTACTTCCTACTTCTATCTTCTACCTCAGACCACAATGCTCTCCTTCATGGATGGCTCTGATAATTAAACTCAATACTAATGAACAAATACTCATGCATTCAATGTCCATGTGAAAGGAAAAAAAAAATAGTTTCTATCTAGGAGTTCCAAGGTCTAGGCATCTCAAATAAATTTCCATCTCTTTCTAGAGCCTGAGGTCATGTCCATGTGGATTCTACTTAATTCTATAGGGAGCCATCTAACAGGTCGCGGCAAGAACTGCAGGAGTCTTGGCCATGCTGTGGGTTTCATTCATTACTTAGGACTGTCTTTCCATATATGAGTTCTAGCAGATCAGATTACCTGTTACATTTTGGTGGGGGAGTTTTAATGTATAAAGATGATAATTTGTTAACTACATGGGGCATTTCATCAACTGAGATGTCCGTTACCCATTTGGAGGTAGAGAACGTTTTAGAGTGTGCAAGTTTTGAGAACAGGGATGCATGAGGAAAACCCCAGTGCATGTGTGCCTAACTCAATAGCCATTTCTGTGCACACATGCTTCCTGTTCCCTTTTCTAATTGAAAAACCCTCTTCTTACCTTTCCAGGATGATCCTCACCTCCTGAGGAGAGAAGAGACAGACAGTCAACTCTGTAGTTTCTGACTGACCACTGAGGTGCCACTCCTGGGGTCATGAGACATTGCTTGTGTTTTCCCTGGGCTCTGTTCTGTACCATTCACTTAGGCCAAGGCCCCAAAGACAAGCCCTTAGCAGAAATGGCATGTGATGTGTCACAGAATATCTAGGATGCCAACATGGCTATAGCCTTTAGCCAGGATATGACCAGGGATTTAAAGACTGATAGAGAAAGCATATTACAGGGGCTAGGTTCCTGGGGGAGAGGCGCTGGCCATGGAGCCAGTAGAAGAGGAAAATAACACAATCCAACTGAAGCTCAGAGGTTGCTTCAGGCAGAGCATGGCTGAGGGAGATGTCCAGAGAGGCTCCTTGTTATTTGTGGGCTTGAGTTGTTTGTGGAGGAAGGCCTAGTTGGTTAAATGCTTTGTCCTGTGCTGTGGCTAATCCTCTCCACTATTTAGAGAGAGTGCAAGTGAGACTATTCATTCCCAGGGAGGGACAGCCATAGTGTTTGAACAGGCAGCTTCCTAGGCTCAGTAAAAAGGCACCAAGGACCCAGTTCAGTGACAGGTAAGAGAAAGCCTGCCATGGCAAACCAATAGAATCAGCTTTTCTGTACAAAGCAGAAAGAAATGTCTGTATGCATCTGACATAGGGATAGTGACACACGTATGAGAAAAGAAACCTATAGTGTTCCAACACCAGGCTGACATACCAAGGGTGGATGCAAGATGGCTTTAGAGTATGAACTGATTTTATAACACCATCTGTCTTCTTAATTTCTGCCTCTTACTACTTAGATAAACTGACGTAAGTGAACGGGAATCTCCCAC
>NW_022196904.1:91572045-91573230 GCF_008632895.1 Mastomys coucha
TCTGTCTTCTTAATTTCTGCCTCTTACTACTTAGATAAACTGACGTAAGTGAACGGGAATCTCCCACTAAGTCCATTAATGTTTACTCTTCCATGGAGTGCGATCTCAGTGGCACTAACCTGAGCCCTGGCAAGCCACTGGTGTGCTCTTCAGGATCCTGACCTACCATCCTTATGGGAAACATTAGAAAAAAGAGTAGTAGAACCAATTACAGGATTTTTTTTAGTTCCTATGCTTTGGAAAAATTATTTAAAATTTATATTGGGCAAAGAGTGTGACTATCTGCAGAAGCAGAGCATGTTAAAGATCATGTAGGTAGTTGACAGAAACACATTAAGTATTAAGATGCAACAGCTATGACTGGTGTTAGGGGCACCCGTCTGCTTCCCACTCCCTCTGTGGCTTCATAAATGGAGGATCTGAATATAGAAAAGAAAAACATTTTATTCCCATGACCTATCATTTTGGAGAGAAATGACACAGTTCAGTTTTATACACTATTTTTAAAAACATTTTCATGGCTACTTGTCTAAGCACTTGAATGGAATTCCTCTTTTAATTATTTTTAAAGTCATCACTTAAGATATGTAATACTAAGTATCCCAGTGACCTATGATTCCCACACCTGGCACCTGCTGTGGTGAACATCCCCTAGGAATATACTGGTTGCTACATGGACTACTTCCTCTTGTGTTTGTACCCTGTCTTTATGGGATGGAAACCATTTGAGGATCTACATTTCAGCTTGTTTAAAAATATCCTAAAAATTAAGGCAGCCCTTGTTTTAAGAGCAGTTGCATATGGCGCTGGCTTTTCCCAAGGTACTCCCTGTGTAGGGGTCCCACCTGCAGTAGCTCCAGCTCTGAACTGCGGCTCCTCCTCTCCAGCTCTGAGATCAGCTCCTGCAGGGCCTGGTTCTTCTCTGCCAGCTCAGCCTCCTTCTTCCCCAGGAGTCTCAGGTGCTCCTTTTCATCCTTCTCCAGCTTCTGCAGCTGCCTTTGTTCCTCCTGAGCCAGCAAGCTATTCTGATGTACAAACTCTGCGTGAATCCTCGACTTCTGTGTGTCGACCTTCCTCTGTGGTGGCAAGGGGAAGACAAGAGTCTTTCAAGAAAAATTTCCTAAGCGTTGGTGGTGAAGGTGTTTCTGTTCCCGAGGCACCCACTCACACTCACACCCCCACCTA
>NW_022196904.1:91575234-91602163 GCF_008632895.1 Mastomys coucha
TCCTAAGCGTTGGTGGTGAAGGTGTTTCTGTTCCCGAGGCACCCACTCACACTCACACCCCCACCTACGCATGCTTCTGGTACCTGATATTTTCTCAACCTTTCTTCCAAAAGCCACTAACACCATGTGAGTCCCTCTGACTTTTTATCTCAGCAAGTCATAGAGCACAAAACCTGTTCCCATGTACAATGATGCCCCTTCTAAGCTCTAGGTGGAAAACAGTCTTTGCCATCTTGGGAGGGTCAAGACTTTGCTACTCAATCTGACTCTATGACTGGCTGTGAGCAGCTTGCCTTTCTTCCCAGTTTCAGAGGGATTTCATTTCCTACCAGCCATTCTCATGTGATAGGCTTTAGTTCTCTATCAGGCTTCAGACTAATAACCTGGTCACTATCAAGCAGCCACCTGGTCAGGTGGGCTTTCTACCACAGACCCAAGAAACTAGAGTTGACTCTGCTGTCCTGAGACAGGATCATAAGGGTTGACGTGACCTTACACTTTCTCCAGTAATTCTTGATCTTTGTGCCAGATTGGGGGAAATCCCATGTGATTTTAAGCTTCCTTCTTTCCTTCTCCCTCCATTCCTGCCTCCCTCACTCGTCTTTCCTCTCTCCATGTCTTCCATCCCTCTTTCCTTCTCTCTTCCTTTCTTCCTTTCAATTCCTTTCAATGTGGAGACATAGAGTGTGGATGGTTCTTGGAGCGTGACCTCTACCATCCCTTGGATAGGCATAGCTACGGTTGAAGCTTGCTTGAGGTCTAGACTTGGAATGCAGCCCAGCCTACAGCACTTGCCTTCCAGTCTGCTCTTTGCCTTGGGAAATCCATTTCAAACTTCTCGACCAACTCTTTTTCTTTTCTCAGTTTTTCTAAAGCCACATGGATCTTCTCCTGTAGAAAAAGATAGCAGGTTAGTCCCGAGCTAGAGATGTGGAGGAGGCAAATGGAAAGACTTTGGAGGAAACCTAGGATCTTACAAAAACAAAGCTATACCAATGGGGTAATGGGTTCTGGGCCATTGTATTTCTCATATTTTTGGTTGTGAGCCTAGCCTTTAATGGCTGAGCCTTCTCTCCAGCCCAAGGCCATTGCATTTCTAATGCACCAGGGAGCCACAAGAAAGCATGATGCATGTCGCATCTCCCATGGCCTAGCCTCTGCTGCTGAGAAGGAAAGCTGTATTCCATTGAGTTCCTCTCAATGAAGGAAGAAAGTGTCCCTCCATTTCCCAACTTCTCAGCCACCATTCTGGGGAACAAAGCGCTCTCCATGTGCCATCTTCTTTAGTCTGTGCTAAGGTCTTACCTGGTATACCTTAGCAGCCTCTTCAATAGGGACCCTGGTGTGGTCCCGGTGTTTCCCAGACTGGTTACACACCCAGCAAAGACCCTGCCCATCTTCCTCACAGAACAGGTGAAGTTTCTCTCCGTGCTTCGTGCAGTGCCTTTCCTTGATGCCTTTCTTGGTATTCTGGCCATGTTGTTTAAGCTTTTCACCTATGCTGGTCATTTTCCAAATGGGCCTGAGGTTTCTGAGCAGAAAGTGTTGATGGCACTCGGGACATGAACCGCTCCCATTTTTCCCAACCTCAGAAATGCATTTCTTGCAAAAGCAATGGCCACATTCGATACTCATAGGCTCCACCATGGGATCCAGACATTTATAACAGGTGACCTCCTTCCACATCTTTTCCAGAGACATTTTTGAGGTTGTAGAGGGTGATATCTGCTGTGGAATCTTGAGGGGTGCAGAGCGGAAAGACATAAATTGAGTTTTGCAGGAGAAAAGCAAAAGCAAGGCAAACCCCAAACTCCCCCAAATAATGCAAAGGGGAAAATGTAATAACACGGGAGGGAAAAGCCACAGGCAAGGGGATCAACCTGAACACAAGAGCCTGTCCTCCAGGCTCACCCACTGTGCCAGCCAGGCAGAAGGGGAAACTGAGTTTCCAGAACAGACAGAGAAAACTAGCAGGGATAATGCTAACAGCTCCACCATCATCCCATTCATCCCTGCTTTAACCCTCAATGTCCAGATGTCTCGCACATAATTTCTCTCATCTCATGCTTCCACTGCACAGAGACGGTAGTCATGGTAGTAATGATCATTTACTGTGTTTACCACGGACCCTCTGTATCCCAACCAGGTACTACATGCTCATAACAGTCTTCATTAATCTTGGCCGTAACTACAGGGGTTAGGTGTTAGGAATCAAGGTTTATGCAGCTATTCATCACTTGTGAAGTTTTGTCAATTATGACGGGCTGCATATATGGTGACTGTGCAATAGGCAATACTGTAAACCTAGGTGTGTCATTAATGACCCAGTCAGGTTCATGTAAGAACACTTCATTCATTATCCTGAGTACCCCGACTAAGAGTACATTTCCCAGTTATTAGGCTTGCATGTGTGTGTGTGTATGTATGTATGTATGTATGTATGTATGTATACATACATACATACATACATATATACATTGATGTTTTTATTCACCCTGATATGTTCTTATATGCAAACTATACTGTAGCATAAATGCATCAATGTAGGCATGCACATACCTTCCCCTATATAAATGTCAATGTTCATAATATATATATGTGTGCTCATCCGTGTACATTCATGGGGAGCATTTCCCGGGCACTTGTCTAAGCTGCTCCAAACCTAGTATTTGTCTCAAGTTCCTTATCTCAATGGCTAGCACTCTCCTCAAGCAGGGGTCTTCAAGGGGCAGGAGTTTCCCTGAGATCCCCCTGGACTAGGTCACTGCCCAGCTTCTCCTGCCTTTACTAGGCCAGTCATCTTAGTAAGGCACTAGGAAAGTCTCTTTCAGAGCCCAGCTTCCACAGGCCAGCATGGTCACCTCTGCAGGGCTGGGACTAGAAATCTCTGCTGAAGAGAAGCAGCAGGTGGTGCTCGCAAATTCTGGAGGTGAGAAGTGGTGTCTTGAATCCGGGGCGGGGGGGAGTGAGCCCACCTAGGTCGGCCAAGGGTCTCAGACTCACTCACCTTTCCAGGATCCTAGGTGTTAGGTGCCAGCGACCAGCTTTGCAAGGCTGCTGTCTAAATTTCACTTTCAGTTTCCTCTCAGAAGCCAGTCTAGAAGGAAGAGGGAGGAGCAAGGGGAGGAGAGGGGAGTTGAGTGGCAAGGGTTGGAGGCAGAGAAGGCGGAGACTGGGCGGAGAGTGGGAGGAGAGAGTCAGAGGAGCCAGAAAGTGACTCCTGGCCAATGCTGAGGAAAACTCAGCACCTGTCCTCCTGGGTGCCTTCTACCTAAAGCCTCCTTGTCCCCTTTAACAGAATGTAATCTACAGGATATAGATCTTTGACACTGGTCTTTGACACTGGTCTTCACACCTGGGAGATGAAGTCTGGTTGAGGGAGGAGTCACCATCTGTTTTCTACAGGAATGGTTGGATTGCCCTAAGACTGGTAGTTCTTTTAGACCCTGTGAAAGATCCTGTCACTGTTTTTATTAGTATATATGAATTGTACAGTGTACTTGAAGTATGCCCATTTCTCATCACTCTGTCTTCCGATTTTGTTCCCCTCTTTTCAAATAGTCTAGGCTGACAAATTTATTCTTTATGATGTCAAGGTATGTGCTGTACCAATGAAGGGATCTGAGATTTGTGAACATCGACTGTATTATAACTTGCGCTAAAAACATTAGTTGAATTTTGAAATTTCCAGCTCTGTTTAGGAGATCTTTCTCAGTGAAAGGTCATCAGGCAACATCTACTGTCTAGATTGTGCTGTAGTACTGGGATTTGATTCCTGGAACACAACAGTACCAGAAAGGAGAATGAAAAACAGGCTCAATCATTTAAAATTTATATTGAGAAAAATGTATTTTCACTATTGCTGTAGATGAGCATCTACATAAGACTGTTAAATTGATTATTGTTTTATATCAAACAACTTTTATAATACTTATTTTTATTGTTACAATATTTTATAAATTTTAAGGAATGTGACCAAAAAGATATTGTAGGTATTCTTGGGGGTCTCTGGGAGGAGTTGGGGTACAAAAGGGAGAGAAGAATGTGATTTAATTCTATTTACTTACAATATGTTTTTAAATGTTAGCAGACTCAGATAAATTGAAATCCTGTAACTTTTCTCATCAAAATGCAATGAAAGTTAAAAAAAAAAGAAAAGCAGGCTGAAGCATCTGAAAGGAGGAAGACACTTGTAAACAGCAGAAAATGACGCTGCTTCATAGCACTGAAGACTGTTGATACTTACGTGGGTCCCAACATAAGGTAGAGGGAGATTCAATGTCTATTTTGCTATTTACCACTAAATGGCTCTCTACTGTATCAGTTTACACACTGGATAGAGAGATTAATACACACCCTAGGGTTGTGTTGATATATAGTCTACAATGTGCACACACGATGAGTAATATACTCATAGCTGCCTTGGCTCCTACCTTGGTAATTGTCTGAAGACCCAAATTCCCTTCACTTACAGATAGTCCTTTGATATTTCAACCTCCCTTTCCCTTGGGGGAAAAGACCCAAGTCTTTATTTGGGAAGAATTAATGTCATTGATAATACTGTCCAGCACATTATTAGTGTATTGGTGAAGTGGGATGTTTATACTTTGGGTTTTAGTCATATTCTCCACTAACTTGAATGTGTCTCAGTAACCCAAGTTGTCCCTCGTAGTACTTAATTCCATCCACCCTGTCCAAGAGGAAAAGCTTCCTCAGCAGATTTCTAATTTATCCTCGGTAAATTTCTAATTCAGTGACCCAAGAAGCCCCAAAGATATGGGGGAAGAAGGAGAACCAGTTGGGAACAGGAAAGGATCAATGAGCATGGGAGAGGGACGAGAAAGGATGACAGAGGGTTGACCAGTTGCTGGTTTTAACAATGTATCAGAGTTATGGAATAATCCTTTATTCTCATAGTTAAAGCCTTTGTTGATTCTTATAATAAAATGCTACAGATTGAGTAATTCATAAAAAAATCATAAGTTCGTGGAGGATGGGAAGTCCAAGGTAAGACAGCAGTAGATTGGTCGTCTCAGACTTGCTCTTCTCCTCAAAGACAAGGCCTTTTCTTTGCATTCCCCCCTTCCTTTTTAAAATAAGGATCCTAATCCATAGCTTTACTTCTTGTTATTATCATATCCTCCTCCTCCTCCTCCTCCTCCTCTTCCTGTTCCTCCTTCATCTCCTCCTCTTCTTCCTCCTCCTCCTCCTTGTCCTACTCCTCCTTCTCCTCCTTATCTTCCTCCTCTTTCTCATCATCTCAATCTATTAATTTCACTAAGACACAGATGTATTGGATTTTCAAGTTGGTGGCTTACCTCCACTCCCAACAGGTCATACCCCAGTTCTACCGACTACCTATTCTAACTGACAATGCACATTCAAGGTGATGGTTTCCATAGCCTCAGTATTAGGACTTCTTAAATATAAAACAGTATTACCTGGTTACAGGTAATGCTTTGGAAAAAGCTTAATGGAACAAGTTTAAAAATGGTGATGCTTGGCAGATAAAATGTAGGAGAGAAAACATATTACTGGAATATTATTTATTTTGTTAGAAAAAATTGATTTATATAATGTAAATAATGTTAAAATTAACTAGAAAACTGCTCAGATTTTTCTTAGAAATAGTGAAAAAGCAGTCTAGAAGTAATATAATATATAATGATATAGTATCCTTTATGATTTATTACATATAAATTATTTATGGCAGCACTTCCACTTCCTCCATGGACCTCCACTTCCTCCTCTCATTTCCACAGGAAACAAAGGGAACTGAAATCTTTTTTTTTTTTCAGGAGAAAGTCTTTATTTTTCTATTATTATGCAGAATGACCTTAGCTAATGCTTTAGAGATACCACCCCCTAGAAATATTTCATTGCTTATATAGGGTAGGGAATATTGGCATAATCATTTTTAAACTATTTTTTCAATTTAAAAAATTTTTTTATTGGTTATTTTATTTATTGACATTTCAAATGTTATCCTCCTCCTTCCAGTTTCCCCTCTACAAAACCCCTACCCACTCCCCCTGCCCCAATCACTATGAGGGCTCTCCCTGACCTGCCCACCCACTCCTGCCTCAGCACCCTATTATTTCCCTATCCTGGGTCATTGAGCCTCCACAGGACCAAGGGACCAAATCTTAAGACTCTGAAATGGATCAAAATGACATAAGCAAGAGTCCAAGGAGCCTGAGATTAACTTCAGTCACCAATGGGCTGGCTTGAGGTAGATCTGGAGAGCCAGCGAAGCACCTCTCTTCTTGACTTAGCTTGATGAAGTCCAAAACACAAAGCTTAGTAAAAGGCCTCTCCAACCATGGAGTAGGGAAGGTTAATGCAATATGCTGGTTACAGAGGAGGCTTGACAGGCCACCAAAGCCAGCTCTTAATTTCTTGTGGGTAATTCAAAGGTGTGTGTAAAGTTTATAAGTCCTTTCCTAAGAGCCTCATATATTCTATTTTTTTAAGTTTTAAAAGCCTCAGTGGTTTTAAATTTTTTTTTTTTAAACTCATTAATTTGCCTGGGAAAACGTTGAGGGTATAGGGGAGGATTGAGGGAAAGGGAACGGATGTAGAGTTGATCAAAACACAGTATATGCATGTAGGAAATTCTCAAACAATAAACAAGAAAAAATACACGAAGTTTGCATTTTAAAAGAAAGCATGGTAAGTCATTTTATAAAGCAAAGATCTCTGAAATGAACAGGTGTAATGAGTGTTGGGAAAAACACAATTTATTTTATTTGTGTGTGTGTGTGTGTGTGTGTGCATGCCTGCCTGTGCGTGTATGGGCAAGTGCCCATGGAAGCCAAAAGAGGACGTGAGACGCCCTGGAGCTGGAGTTATTAGGTGGTTGTGCTGCTGGATGTGAGTGCTGAGAACCAAACTCTGGTCCTCTGGAAGAACACCCTCCCCTAGTCCAATATATCCTAATCTAATCATAATAATTAACAATCCTGTGAAGCAATCATCACCTATAAAATACAAGTGAAGACTAAATACCAAGGAAGTCACCTGCTCGTAATCACATATTTGGTGACAGATCTAGAAATAAATATCCTTGAAGTTTTCCACTACCTCATGCTTGGAAGGCAATCTCCAAGGGCATTACTGAGAGAGGGGACGTTTGCTTCATGGATGTACTTTCACTTTCAAACACTATCATTTCCTAAGCACCACCTTGGGGTTGAGTGGAGAGCCTCTTTTCCTCCTTCCTCTCTTGCAAGTTTCCCAGGACTAAAAGCACTGATGCTTGTTTCTGGCTCCTCTGTTTCCTTGTTGGCAGAATCTGGCAAGACTCTGCCGATGCTTTCTACGTGTAGATGTTCTTCAAGGTCCCTTCGCCAGAAGGACAGAGTGTGTGCCTCAGTCTTCAGTTATCCGCTTGCCTCCATCTGTCACAGTGGTTCATGGGGTTGGGTCTAGCCACTCCCTAAGAGGTGTCTGAGCACTCTCCTGCGAGAAATCAGCAGGTATGGAAGCTTTCGCCTGATGCTTCCCACCGAGTCTCAGAGCTGCCTGGCCTAGAGCTCAGGGACCTCAGCAAGGTCAGCTGCGTAAATCTCTTGGATTTGCATCTGGTTCCCAGCAGACCTGTTATGTCTCTACTTGTAACAGGAAGATTATAAAGTACTGGCCTTTATGGGCAGAACAAGAAATGCTTCTTACTAACAGAGGAACAGATGAGAGGAGACACAGGCTCTGGAGCTGTGGTGAGTGAACGGATGAGGTGCTCCGTCTGGGCTGAGGGCAGCGGGTACCAGGGCCTTGCTCCAGCTGCCTGCATCATCATTTCTGCTACTGAGCAGAGCGAAATCCATCTAGGGCAGCCACCTTCTCTCTGGGTCAGACTACAGCCTGAGGCATGATAGTGACTGAAGGCCTTTCCCTATCTTTCCTTTTATAACATATGGGGTTTGGTTCCATGAGGCCCTCTTTAAATCTGACTTTGTTTGGTGGTTCGGACCAAGGACCATCATGAGAAGATGAACAACTCAGGATGAAGGGAAACAGTGTTCTTCAATTTTCAACTACCTGCTTAAATCTGGGAAAAGCTTTAGGTGTGTGGGTGGTTCCTTAGGACTTCCTGCAGTGGCTGCTTCAGGCCCAGTCAGAGTCTCATAGGTGTTCTGCAGCCTGCTGTGGGGCAAAGATAGTGACAACATAGGATCTACCTCAGTCTGAGGTTCAGCTGCTTGACTAAACTTCCATTTAAATGTCAGTTTCTGACAAGTTTGAGCAGGGCAGCTGACAGTCACTCTTCTACTGAGCTAACTCTGTCTGAGGAGGCCATGTGACAACTGGTCACATTAACACTTACTTTTTGTGTATGAATGGTATGTATGTACACTGTATGTACTCTCAAAGGGTCGTGATCGGTCATGTGGATTGGGTTACGGATGTCCTTAATCACTCAGCCAATGCTTCAGCCCCTAGAGTGTGCACTTGTAATCCTATGTTGCCTTCCTAGAATGTAATATACATTATATGCCAACATGTTTCAACCTCTGACATGCCACTGAGAAATCTATGCTTTTAATAGAAAGTACACATCATCCATACTACCAAAGACACTCAAGAAAGTGAACTGGAGATCACATTTGCAGAGATCTCAGATGTCCTTAGATTTATCTGTGCTAATACAGGATGGAAGAGCCCAGTGGCCTGGTTGTGAAATAGTTATAGCTGCTTATGAATTAATTACACAAGAATCTTTTGTGTCAGTCTCTGTCTCCCTTTCCTCTCCCCCTTTCCTTCCTCCTTCCTTTCTTTCTTATTTCCTTCTTTCCTCTCTATAATTTATGTGTCTGTATCTATAACATCTTAATATATCTTAGATATATTTTGGATCTATTCTATTCTAGAATTTAACCTAAAGAGTTAAATATAAGATTTTAGTTGTTTTAGCAAAGACAACATCTATATGGTGAGAATTTGAAGATCAACTGTTTAAAACATTTAAAGAGATTTCATGTAAGTCAGAATAAAAAAAATGGAAGGGTCTGATTTATTTAAAAACCAGATTTTTCCTATATAGATCATGAGTGAATAAACAAATGAGTGTTTTAAAAGATTCTAGTTTCCATTCTTTCACTGGCTCGCGTTGCACCTCCACTGAGAGCATCAGATCTGAGTCCCTTATCAGTTCTCAGCCACAGACTCAGAAGGTTCCAGCTTGAAGGGGTATAGGGGAGGCGATGTGGAGAGCACTCGCCCTCTTTACCACATAGTAAAAGCTCAGCCAGCCCAGAAACAGAGGATGTGGAAGAGTGTGATTGTTTGCAGAGCCTGCATGCTGTCTGTGACTCCTTTGTCACGGGTACCTGGCAGAGACAGTTTATGTCAAGCCTGTTTCAGAACAGTGTACTTTCAGCCTTAATGTTAGCTAAGACTCATAAATATCATGGCTTGAGGAAAACTGGGTTCCCAGCTCATGCCAGGCTTAGGATTCAGTGCTACAACCTATTTTTCTGTATCTTCTTTTTTGGCCCTAGGACCCAGCTGGCAAAACCAGAGGCTTAAATCCTCACATTCCCTTGAGAGTGTTGGTGAGTTTGGTTGCCATAGAGACCTTCTTGGGGTCTCCAACTTTCTCTAAGCTAGGGCATTTCCTTTCAAAACTTATAGTTAAGCTACTGGGGATAGACTTCTTTGATTAACAACACAAAATAGACTTTAGGCTAGTCATGATCTTCTAGACCCTGGATAAGTAAAATGGTGGAAGGGCAGAGAATATAATTTAATTTTTTCCATTTCCAGAACTGACTTTGTTATTGGTTTTCTACCTATCTACTCAACCTTCTATCCATATATCATTATCTGTCTTATCTATCCCCTACCGTTTACACATTTCTCTCCCTACCCCCAACCCTTCCACATCTAGTTCAATCAAGTGTCTCATTTGCTCTCTCAGGATATTACTGCTTTGAGGAGAACATTCTTCTCCCTAAGTCATAACTGTATAACTAAATCCACACAGTTTGCAGCACAGGATGGTTATGAAGCACAGGAGCTCCTTTGGGTTTGTTTAGGCTGTTGAAACATGAGCATACTCAAGACTGCTACATCTAAGTGGTCACGAGGAGGTAGGGGTTACAGATGAAGAACACTCTCAAACATGTAACTTTATGTCAGCCTTTTGGGGATAGACATTAGTGATAGCACTAATCATGTTAATAGGCACACGAGGTAACAGAAGAAGCATTGTAACATAGCACATAAGCAGCCTCTGTGATCAGACTGTCTCGACTTTTATTCTGGTCATTCACTTCTTAACTTCATAATCTCAGGCCAGTTAACAAACTACTTGGTAGCCCAGTTTTCCCATGTGAAAAACAGGAATAATTTTTATTCACCTCAAAAATAGTGACTCCTCAATAATTAAATAATTTATTATTATTGTTAATCATTATCATTAGTTTCAAGAGCAGGACTTACTGTGTAGCTTGGGCTGGCCTCAAACTCACAGTCTTCCTATCCCAGCCTCCAGTGCACTGAGATTGCAGGTATGTTTCACCACTGAAACATGTATGATGTGTGTGGTAGCTATGTCTGTGTTCAAGCACCAAGCACTGCTTCAAAACACACACATATAAAGTGTGTGTGTGTATGTGTATGTGTGTGCGTGTGTGTGTATGTGTGTGTGTGTGTGCATGTGTGTGTGCATGCATGCGTGTGCGCGCGTGCATGCATGTGTGTGTGCAAGTGTGTGTGTGTATGTGTGTGTGTGTGTGTGTGTGTGTATGTGTGTGTTATAACAAAAGACAATAATTTTGAAAAGATTTGGGAAGGGAGAATGCTGAATGAGAGATACATGAGCATTGGTGTCAAATTGTATTGTTTCTTCTGCTTACGTCTAAGGAGCTGTGGACAGTTTTCATCTCTTAGATTTTTTTGTTAGGAAGGAGGTAATGACATTCAAAGGCTTTAGAAAGCAGGAGACTTCCTAAGATGCTGGCTATAAAATCCTAGTCTGGGGCAGGGTTAACATTATACTTTCATCAGTGCCTACAGTGTGTAAAACAGTGTGCAGTGTCCCAGTTCACAACTACTCCATGATGTCAGCAATGGTCCTTTATTACACAAAAGGACACAATGACAGCTCAGGCTGAGAAACACCACTTCTGAAGCCTACACTTAATGGGCTGAAGTGTAGATGGAAGCTCTTGCAGGTATGCACCATGGGCCTGACTGGGTAGCTGCTCACATTTATCTATAGTACATAGATATTCCCTTGTGTGGTTTGACTTGTGGGACAGAGCAGCTTAGGCAGAGTATACAAGCGTGCACTCAGTGTGGGGAGACTATAGGATTCAGACAGGAAAAACACGGCCTGCTTATGAGCCCTTCTTTATTTTCTTTATTCTCACACTTCTCCAACAAGATGTGCTAGAGAGGGAAGGGGGGAAGGGCAAGGGGGGAATGGTGGGATTTTTACACTGTCTAAGGACTTACATGTCTAGTTTTTCATTACTCAATGGTATCCCTAAACTTTCTTTCTTTCTCTTAAAAAGGCATTTAAAGATACATCTTTACTGAAATTTAGTGTGACCTAAAACACAGTATTGTAGGAAATGCAAAGCAAACAGAAAACCCTGATGTCTACAAAACAATTTATTGAATTTTATTATAGCATAGGTTTTTAAATAACAAAATAAAATATAATAAGATAAAACAAAACCCATTACCTTGAAGTTGGACCAGGCAAACCGACACAAGGATAAAGGCTATGAGAGCCGGCATGAGAGTCAGAGACCCATTGTTCACACATTCACAAGTCCTCTCAAGTGCTAAAGAGGACCAGGCGCAGGCCTGTGCAGGCCCTGTGCTTACTGCTAAAGTCTGTGAGTTCATAGGAGTTTTTCTCAGTTGATTTAGATGGCCTTTCTTTCCTGGTGGCCTCCATCCCCTTTCACTCCTACATTCCTACCTTCTTTTCTATGGATTTCCTGAACTCTGAGGTTCCCAGACTTTCAATGAATGAGAAGATGAACTGATAAGGTGAGAGAAACACTTGTGTCAGACACATGTTGTTGTTTATGCTCACAATGGAAATTCATCCAGCAAAGAGAATGAGCAAACTGCAAGCACATATAGCAGTATGGATATGTCATAGACAAAAAATTACACACACAGGTGCATACTGTAGGATTGTAATTACATAAAGTTCCAAGATTTATAACATCTTTGGTGTCATAAATCAGGATAGTGGGAAGATGGGAATCAGTGGAAGGGGTCATAGGACTTGGAGATTCTGAAACTATTTGTTTTCTTATTTAAAAATGTATTATTTGTATGTGTGTGTGACAGAGACAGAGACAGACAGGCAAACAGACACACACACACACACATACAGAGTATGCTATGGCACAACTGTAGATACAAGAGGATAACTTTGTGGAGATTATTTTTCTCTTCCACCTTTACATGGGCTCTGGGGAGTAAACTCAGGTCATCAGGCTTGCCCAGCAAGCACCTTTACCCTCTGAACCATCTTGCTGGCCTTCAATATTTGGTTACATAGATATTCACTTTGTGGAAATTCATCAGACTTTGTATTTTTGATATGCAGACTTTCTTGTGCATACTCTACAACCTAAGCAAGACATTTTTAATGACCAAACATAGCAAGTCTGATGAGCAGAAGGATTTCTTAATAATTCATGATACTTAGGAGAAAGGGGATTGAAAAGATTAGAGATGTAAAATGGGCAAAGTCTCTCCTTTGGACTCTCTATGGAGAGTTTGCTTAGATCTGCTCCTCTGTGCATCAGGGAAATGTTGATGCTCATTACACAAAGTAAGAGTTGCTCAAAACAAAGTCACTAAAAGCCAAATACCAACCTTGTCTTCTCTCTCTCTCCCTCTCTCTCTATTTGTTCATTCACTTATTCATTTCTGGCTGCATATGTGATGATTTAAATATTCATAAGTATTCATACTGAACTCTTCATAAATATCTGGAGCCTAATTCAATTGGAAATTTGAAAAGAAACTGGAATACACAAGGACTAGAGGGAGTGGGACAAAGGAGCCATTTCGTTACTCAGAGAAATCATGATGTTTGATGTGATTAGTTTTGTTGGATCTGAAGACAGGTGACAGGTCAAAGATTAGTTGATTAGGAGAATGTGTTATATAGAGAAAGGACAGGTCTTTTGAGTGTTTAACAGATAAAACAAAAGAAAGGAGACAGGAACCCACAGGAAATGGAGTGTGGTTTGGGGGAGGGACGGAGGGAGGGATTAATGTTTTGTTCATTTCATCTCCAAAGCCGCCAGTGTGCTTGCTTAGTGGACAAGGGAAGGTCAGTTGTGTTGTGAGGAGAAAAGCTGAGAGGAAGTAATGTGTGAGCTTGTAAGAACAGGAGTGCTCACATCCATCAGTCTGGGCTCTTTGGCAGAACTTTATTCATTCTGAGATTCTGGAAGCTTCTGTTGTTTTGCCTGACATCTCTGTTAGCCTCAGCACTCTGTTCCCAACTAAGGAGAACTTCAAGGTGGCTGATTCCATATAATACCTTTTGTAGTAAGAGGGCTCAAAGGGGGCTCTTTAGTTGAGTCCGTAACCAGAGTCCTATTTTGATGGTAGAGTCAGAAATACATTGGAAGCTTTAAGTAGAGCATGAGGTGGACACAGGACTGGAGAAAACACTGTTAAATTTCTTTTAAGCCAACTCAATTTCACCAGACATTTGTCACAGTGAAAAAAACACTTGAAGAGGCTAATTTGACCACTACACATTGCATGTATGCACTGAAATAGTAAGTGGTTACCCACTGATATGTACAATTGTTACAAATTAACCAAATATTTAAAAATGTTTAAAATGTTAGGTATCTGATTTGATTATTATATAATGTATATACTAATTGGCACAAAGAACTCCATGCACTTGAACAATTAGCAGCAATTAAAAACAAAATGTAACTAAAGGGCCTATTTTCTTTCCCTAAAGTATTTCTCAGAAAGAAATGCAGAAAACACCCATAACAGCATCGGACAAGTGAGCAAGCAGCTTCCTAAGGAGTGCTTTGCACACACACCATTGGTTGACTGTCCTTTCAGGCATGTTTGATAGCAGATATCAGATGGGAAACTCACCTCTAAGGAAGAATGCAGTCTATATGTTCTGTTTGTATTGTCATCCTAAAGTTAAGGACAATATTTATTACACTTACTTGTTTGTGTGTGTGTGTATGTGTGTGTGTGTGCGTGCGCGCGCGTGTGTGCATGCGCGCATGTGCATATGGCAGACAGAGGGCAATGGTAGATATAAGATTCTTTCCCTCTACTGTGTAGGTTCCGGGTATCAAACTTAGGCTTCAGGCTTGGCAGAAGACACTTTCACCAGTTGAGCCATCTTGCCAGCGTTCCCTCATTCTGTTTCTTTGGAGAATTATTCTTTTCGATATGTAGTCTAAGAAGGCTCTCTGGAAGATTAAGCTTTAGGTTTCACTTAGTTGAAAAGAGGGAAGTTGCTCAGGCCCAAGGGAAGGTGGCTGCTGATTGGCTAAAGAGTAGACAGTAAGCAGTAATCAGAGATTGACTCAGAAAACCCAGTATCCAACAATACTGCATTCAGAGAAGCAAGCACTCCTAGGACGAGGGATGTTTTTAATGGCTATGAGTCAGCTCTTCACTTCTAGCTCTGTGACCACCTCAGTGAATGTCTCCTTCTCGTAGGGCGAACAGTTTCCTCCTGGAGTCATTATGTTCTGCAATACCAGCACTCCTGGCCACTCTACCTTCCTCCTCACTGGCTTTCCAGGCCTGGAAGCCTCCCATCACTGGGTTTCCATTCCCATCAATCTCATCTGTGTGGTTTCCATCCTGGGCAACAGCATTATCCTCTTCCTAATCCGCACAGATCCAGCCTTACATGAACCTATGTTCATCTTCCTGTCCATGCTAGCAGCCTCTGATCTGGGCCTCTGTGCCTCCACCTTCCCCACCATGGTGCGGCTCTTCTGGCTGGGGACTCGGGAGCTGCCCTTCGATTTCTGTGCAGCACAGATGTTTTTCATCCATGCCTTCACCTATGTGGAATCTGGTGTGCTACTGGCCATGGCCTTTGATCGCTTCATTGCCATCCGGGATCCTCTGCACTATGCCACAATCCTTCCTCACTCAGCAGTGGCCAAAGTCGGGGTTGCCGTTCTGGTCAGGGCCATCCTGCTCAACCTTCCGGGACCCATCCTTCTGCGGCGTCTGATCTTTCCTCAGATCAGTACCCTCTCCCACTGCTACTGTCTGCACTGCGACCTCGTGGGACTGGCTTGCTCAGACACCCGGATTAACAGCCTGGTTGGCCTGGTTTCCATCCTCCTCTCACTGGGCCTGGACTCCTCCCTCATCATGCTGTCCTATGCTCTGATCCTACGGACTGTGCTGGGCATTGCATCCCCCGGGGAACGGCTCAAGGCACTCAACACGTGTGTCTCACACCTCTGCATCGTTCTTATCTTTTATTTGCCCAAGTTGGGGCTGTCTGTGCTGCACCGAGTGGAGAAACACAGCTACCCAGCTCTGGCAGTGCTCATGGCTAACCTGCACTTCTTGGTACCACCCTTCATGAACCCTGTGGTCTACTGCATCAAGTCGAAGCAGATCCGTCAGGGCTTCTTAAGGCGTTTCCAGCAGAAGAGGGTTGATATTTCCTAGGACAGAAGGATCCAGAAATATATGACCTCATTGGACCACCATGAATCTGGGGGAGGGGAGGTGTAGAGAATGAGTCAACTTTTGAGGCCTTTGAGTGCTTTGTCATAACAGTTGAGTTCTTTGTGGGGCCCTCTTGACCTCTATAATTGCAGACTTCAGATACTGAGCATGTTGGAGTACTGTGGTGATAATTCTTTCCATGTTTTATTAAACCAGAACTACCCCAGACTCACGCATGCTGCAACAGCTTACCCAGGCTGCTAATCTACTGTTACTATCCATCAGTTCTAGTGTCGTCTCTGTTACTGTAATAAAATACCCAGACAAAAAGCAATACAAGGGAGGAAAGGCTGTATTTGGTTTGCAAATAGTTTGTTATTGAAATATGAACCAACCAGTACCCCCGAGCTCCCAGGGACTAAACCACCAACCAAAGAGTACAAACAGAGGGACCCATGGCTCTAGCCGCATATGTAGCAGAGGATGGCCTTGTTGGACATCAATGGGAGGAGAGGCCTTTGGTCCTGAGAGGGCTTGATGCCCCAGTGTAGGGGAATGCCAGGACAGGGAAGCAGGAGTGGGTGGGTTGGTGAGCAGGGGAGGGGGGAAGGGATAGGGTTTTTTTGTAGGAGAAACCAGGAAAGGGGATAACATTTGAAATGTAAATAAAGTATCTAAAAAATAGTTCGTTATTTGTAGTGGGAAATATTAAAAATGAAATCACCCCACAAACTCTCCTGCCCTGCCAGACCATGTTCTAGCCCTAGTACTGGTACTGGCTGGCCATATCACTGTGTTCCGGGGTCCTGCTATTCTCTCCCAGCTAGCAAGATCATCTTGCTTATTTGCAACGCCCCACAACCCACAACAGTCATCTAGTGCCTAGGTACCCAGTAGAAACATGACTCTTGAAGTTAATTATTCAATCAGATTTATACATCAATAAGATCAATTTACAAGAGCCAATACAATAATTTCAGAGCCAAATGATAAAGATAATGTTTTAACCCAATTATTCTAACCTTGTAAAAACCTTATCTACTTGTGGCTGTTTAACACCATGCAGGGTCTGGATCATCTTCCTGTTCATCTGCCTCCATGTTGATTTTTTTTTTTCTTCTCCTCTGGCCTCCGACCTCTCTCACTCCTAAACTTCTAGCTCTGCCTCCCTATTCCTGTCCAATCATAGGCCTGTCACTACCCCAATGTTATTGGACAGAGAAATTGCTGTGACAGTTATTAAATGGAAGTCAACACAGGAACTTGAAGTATCATATCTTTAGTCAAGAGCGGAGAGAAAAAACACATGGATTTTGGCCTGTGTGTACTCAGCCAGTCCCTTCCACTTTTATACAGCCCATGATCTCTTGCCCAGGGAACGGTGCAACCAAGTGTGGACTTGGTCATTTAACAAACAAGATAACCTTCTACAGACATACCAACAGACCAATTTGATCTAAGAAATACTTCTTAGATGATTCTAGGTGTGTCACATAGACAGTTAAACTAATTGCACACTGCTATACAGGCATCTCTCTTTCCTAGATTCCTCTTTACATTTCATGCGTAAGTAAGGAACAACTGAGGTAAGCTGTGTTTATTTGCCTTCCCCCCAATTTTGTATTAAGTGGCTCCCAGAAACAGCTGTCAATTGCCAATAGCTCCTTAGCTAGGGGTAGGACCTTGTGCCTACCTGCCATCTCCATGGTGAGATTTTTATCTGGCCTAAGCCTGCTGAGATCTTGTGTATACCGCCTCAGTGGCTGTCAGTCCACATACTGTGAACTGGTCCCTGCTGTGTCTGGGAAACATTGTTTTCTTATAGTCACCCACAGCCTTTGTGATTAATTCAGACACCCACAACTTGTCAAGGGTAGAGAGTCAGAGACTCTGTGTGCTCAACCTTAAATGGAAATAGTGTAAGAGCCAGAGGCAGCTGTGGGGAGACAGAGAGTCCATTTTTTTTTTTTTTTTTTTTAGGATATGGCCTCTGATAGGTCAAGTACATTCTAGTGAGAGCTGCATACCCACAAGTATATGAGGATCATAAATTGGACATGATTATTTTTTAAACGAGGACACAGAATTGAGAAAGTAAGGATGTGCTATAACTTAATGTCATACATCCCTTGGACCACCTCCTATATCTGAGGTAGTGACTTTGTTTAGCCATCTGCCAACAGCTTCTTCACACCAAGATCAGATGTTTAATTTAATTATCCTTCCCCCAAGCTCTATGAATCCCAAGAGACCTCCCATAGCTTTGAGAGCCAATTTGAGAGTCCTCTAACTCCCCATCGCTTTACCATAAACACGATTTCACAACACAGTTAAACTTAAATAGAATGTTGACATGTGCTTTAGAAGTATTACGATTTCACAATACAGTTAAACTTAAGTAGAATGTTGACATGTGTTTTAGAAGTATTTATAAAAATGGCATTTAAATCTTGCCTAGTATAGGAGGCTTGAATTGATGATATTTTCTTTTTATGGAGCAAGAAAATGTCTATAACCCAGAATTGGGGGAGGAGAGACTCGATCTCCCATTGTTTTTATAGTCTTCCTGAAAGGTGTGTGTATGTGTGTGTGCATACATGCATATATAGGCTAGAGAACAACATTGGCTGTCATTCCTCTAAGCATTTTCTTCCTGGTCCCCAGGCTCCTGTTTTTAAAAGTCTGTAGATTTTTCATGTAAGGCCCTGTTTACATGACCCCTCCTATACTTCTTCACATCTTCTGTAGGCATTTAAAAGGCATTGATTGTAATTTACTGATGCTCTTGTTTAGAGGTAGAATTTTACATTGAGAAAAATCTTATATTTTTCAACTTATTCTACATTTTGTTGTTGTATAAAGACTCAACATGTTATTGAATGGATACAAATTTTCCCAAGTGAAGATTTTTCTTGTCATTGGGTTTTCTTGTCATTGGGTATTCGAATGCCTTAAATTAAGAGGTTAGAGCCATGTTCCAAGCCTATATGAGGGAAAAATCCACATTTAGTGGCACTTTTCAAGACTTTGTCCTTTAAGAAAGCATTGTGCCTAGGTAGACTAAATTTCTGTTTTTCCCAAACTGCTAAACCTGTCAGGTGTCACTTATAAAGACATTACAAGCTTAGCTTTTGTCTCCCATGCTTCCTCCTTCATTTCCTTCTCTTCCCTCTTCTCTTCCATTTCCACTCCCTCCTCCTCTCCCTTGTCCTCCTTTCCCTCCTCCTCCTCCTCTTCCTCCTCTGTTTCCTCTTTTTCCTTCATTTATTGTGACAGGTTCTCATCATGTTGTCCAGGCTGGCTCCAAATTAATCTTTCTGCTCTGGCATCTTAAATTCTGGAGTGACAATGTATGCCACCATGCTTGGCCTTAAGGCTCAGTTTTCATCTTGGAAACTTAGTTTCTAAGCAGTCATTATGCCAGACATACAGCTGGTCTCCATGCATGAAACAGCGAAAGAAGTTTTTGTAGCTTGGCAGCTTTCATTCTCAGGACCTCACTCTTCCATGGGTATTATGCTTCTTATGGGTCCATTTTAATTTGCATCATCTGCTCATTCCCTTGGAGAAGACGTGAGACTGACAGTAGAGTTTATATCTCAGGAGGATGGGTAGCTTTGTAGAGTCATTTCATTGGGGGAACTGCTTAAGCCATCTTCACTTGTCTACAGTATGACAAGCCTACACATACAAGATTATATTTCTGAAGGGCCTGATTTATTATGGGATGGGTTAAGAGGGATATCTGTACTTTACTAGTTAAATTATGCAGCCATAAGGATCCTAACAGATCTCGAAGCTGAATGTATTAGGAAACAAGCAATGCCCAGTCACTCTCCTGTCTTCATGTAGAACCATGCTGTATGGTTAGCACCAATACACTTCTCAGCCCTTAAAGAAGACAATTTGGTACCCATGGGAACTCAGGGACGGAGCCCTTGTTAACTTTTTGGCTTTAATTTTCCTCCTGCGAGAATGCAGTTTTTGTCATGACTCACAACAGGCATGGGAATTTTATTTAGAAAGGACGGGAAAAATAGAAATGTTGAATATACTCATTACCAATAATTCAAATAATTTTTCCTTCATATTCTTTCTTGTTTTCACATCAGGCTTTTGGATACATTAACTTCACTGAAATGACTTGTCAAGGAAGGCTAAAGTGGTAGAAATAGTCATTCCTGGGAAAAACACACTAATTGGTTAGCCCCTGAAAACATACATACAAGAAACATTATATGAACTGGGCATTATATGAATTTATATATTTAGCAATGTATATATTAACATTTCAAGAAAAAGGGCCCATGGATTTGAGTGTGAGGGTGGAGGGTATATGGGAGGACTTAGAGGGAGGAAAGAGAAGGGGAAAATGGCTTAATTCTATTAATCTCAAAACCAAAACCATTAAAAAAGGTTCCACTCATTGTTTGACATCAGCACTCAACAGTGAGTCTTTTCACTCCTTAAAACTTCCTTATCTTCCTCTGAGACAGTAGATACTTTCTCATTTTACCCCATCACCCCACCGTATCTCTAACTCTCAGATTCTTTGGCTGCTTCCTCAGTGTACCAGACTCGGATGGTGCTAACCTGGGTCCACCCATATGCCTTCATGGCTAGCGGGGCAGCAAAGGCTCCCAGGGGGTGGAAATATTGCTCATGGAGTTGAAAGTGAAGCTGCTCTTGCTGCTGAAGGCAGGTTTGCTTTTGGCTACAGGGCCTGCTGGAGTGACTTCTGCTAGGCTCTAACATCTTTCCCCATCTATCATGCCTTTGTGTGCATTGTTGTGCACCAGCATTAGTCAGCTTGGACAGTAAAAATAACAACATAGTGTCTTAGCTATGATTATTCTTGCTGTGATGGAACACCATGACCAAAAGCAAAACGAGGAGTAAAGGGTTGTTTGGCTTACATTTCCACAACGCTGTTTATAATAGGAGGAAGTCAGGATAGAAACTCTAGCAGGACAGGAAGCTGGAGACGAGCTGATACAGAGGCCATGAAGGAATGCTGCATATTGGCTCACTTGATCACGGATTGCTCAGCCTGTTTTCTTATAGAACCTGGGACCACCATCCCAGGGGTAGCCCCACCTATAACAGTCTCCCCAACAATCCCTAATTAAGAAAATCCCATAGGCTTGTCTACAGCCTTATCTTATGGAGCCATTTTCTCAATTGAAGCTCTCTACACTCAGATGACTATACCTTGTATCAAGATGTCATAAAACTACCAGAGTCTACTTGGATAGTGCTTTAAGTCAATAGAAAAATCTTTATTAGCCAGTCAATGATTGCACTGGGTGTTTGGGATCGCAGCATAGTCCTGGGCCTTTCTCAAGGTGAGCTTTTAAACACAAAAAACATATCCTGGGTTGAGATATGTCAGTTAACAAGAATGTTTACCCAAAAGTAGAACTACAGAGGCATAAAAGCATGATTAATTAGAATATTTATAAACTTTCTCAGAAATATGAACTTTGATGTGTTGGGTCTTTGTTTTCATTTTGGCAAGTGGTACTGTCTATGTGCTAAGTTTTATGGCCTGAACATACTTCCATCATGGAGTCAGTTGTGTAAAGGTTTGGGAGTCTATTGATGCCTGAGGTTCTGTTATGCTAGTCAGCACAACTGACCCATGTCAACTTGACACACAAGCATATCACTGTTAAGCCAAAATCTTGTTTTTCTATTTATTCCTAGCACTACACATCAATATAAACATCACAAAACATTTTTATAAACTTAAAAAGCCCTACAGTCTTTACAAATTCACTTTAAAAGTCAGCCTATTTAAAAATCCAGTCTCTTTTAAAATCTTAGTCTCTCAACTGTGGGCTCCTGTAAAATGAAAAATGAATGAAACACTTTCTTTACTCAAGAGGGAAGAACCGGGGCACAGTCACAAACAGTCAAAGCAAAATCAAACTCCAACAGCATAAATAACTCAGTGGCCGATATCTGGCATCTACTCATGATCCCCTGAGCTCTTCCAAAGGCTTGGGTCGTTTCTTTGGCTCTACCCTCTGTAGCACAAATGACTTTTCTTCCACTCCTTTCCACTGCTGCTGCTGACATTTGTAATCTTGAAGTACAAAGGAACAGACATGAAGTTTAACCAAAGAAGATGAGGCTACCTCGTCTTTCATCTCCTTCCATGGAGCTTGTGTCACAAGGCAGGAGCTCCTCAGAGCCCACAGGAGGACATCCGGCATGCCGAACAAACAGCTCACAGCTGGATCTTCTATCTTCACTCCTACTTTTCTTCCCTCCTGGGAAAACATCACACTATGCAATACAGTGTTTGCACATACTGTTTTTACCTCAGGTTGTGTTTTCTAGAGAAGCCAAGAAAGACAGCAGATATAATAAACAGCTTTGAAAAGAAACTCTTAGGGTATGATCTGGTCATTTCATGTAGTTTGAGAGTAAGAGGGACCACGTTGCTGCTGGCAAGTAGTGATAACATCTATCACAGTGATGTCCCGGTCCTAAAGACCTCCTGTTTTGTTTGTTAGGATGAAGGTGGAAGGGAAGGAAAGGGAAAAATGATGCTTGGATGTTCTGAGGATATGCCAATCTTAGGGATTATCATACAGGTTGTCTGGTTTAGATGGCATTTGCATCCTCATAGATAAATGTCTTTGTAAGGGGAAATAATGAGCTCATAACAGTTTAGTTTGATACACAACACAACAGAAGCTTTGAAGTAGACCCCATTTCCCTGTAGTTGGAGGACAGACTGAGAATGAGGTCTAGAATCTGCATGTTAGAGATGCCAGGATATCAAGACAATGGAATGTGTTGATCAAATGTTACCTGGGTCAAATTTTCTGATTGTGAAAGTCTGGTGCTTCAAAGTTGGAGATGAGACATTTGGTGTCATGAGCCTAAAACTGTCAGATCTTCTACTATTTCTGTACTTTTCAGTCTTGTAAAAAATACTATCTTCTCTTTATGAAAGAAAAGAATAATTTTCCATTGTCTGGGAATCATGGAATTACATGCCAACCAGGTGCCTTTCAAGAGGCATTTTCTGCTCTCTTAGATCCTGTTTATTCCCCCTCCTTGCACCTAGACTGCTGGTCTGCTTTTACTTTAAGAAGGCAGAAGAGTGAGTTAAGATGAAGAGATGAAAAGAAACAAAAATTCAAGTTTTCAGTAAAAGACAAAAATGAATAGAAAGAAACAAATCAAGAAATCTATATTTGATTTTTAAAAACAGTAACCATATGGGCATACTTCCTTTCCCCCAAACATGACAGAAAAGAATGAGGCACATGCACTCTATATCAGAAATAAAAAAAACTAACAAATCATACAAAACTGTAAGGACAAAAGTAAGCTATGAACAATTTTATACCTATATTGACAGATTATTTTAGAGAAAATTTGGGGTCAAGTGAAATATAGTGAAAATAGAAAATCTGGTTAAAAGTAGGTTTATTAAACTCTAGATATATAGAAGAAGCAGAGAATTTACTAGGGATCAAGAAGGAGACTAGAGGGAAGGAAAGGGCAAGGACAATGTATGGCTATTGGGGGCAAATATGATCTAATCACATTATATATATATATTATGAAAGTTTTTCAGTATCAAGATGACTGAATGTTCAGATTCACTATGATGGTCAATAGCTTATTATTTCACACAGATATTATACACTAGGAACTCCTAATACTGTAGCAATGTAGAAAGCAGGTTTTGACACATCACATATTAAAGTAGACTATTAATAGGAAAAATGATAAAGTCAACAGGAACTATTTTTGAAACATTTTGTTAGCATTCAATACTTTATAGATAAAGAATTTAAAGAACAGGGTAGACGAGATGGCTCAGCTCCTTTATGATCAAACCTGATAACCTAGTTTGAAGAAGCCCCATGGTGGAAGTAGAGAACTGACTCCTGCAATATGTCCTCAGACCTTCTTACCTGTGCTCTAACTAATGTGATAAAGTTCAGTGCAACTCAATTTAACAGAAGAAGCGTTGCTAAGAAAATTTGCAGGAGCAGCTGGCTATCTACAGGTGAAAAACAAACCTCGAATTCTACTTTATGCCATAATAGTTGTTATTTGTGTTGGGCCATACACCTTCAATTAAAAAGTAAGTCTATGAAGTGAATAACAAGCCATGAACAAAATAATTTGTAGTTCACCATAACTCACATTTTAAGTAAAAGATATTAAGAAAACAAAATGCATCACAAAACTAGACAAACATTTTCAATGTGTATACTTGACAGATAACTTGGATCCAGAGCAAAATGACAGTACAGAAATTACTAAACAAGAAAGTCTAAATATGGACACAAGACTGAAGAATTTCATAAAAGGAATATTCATTAATTGTAAACATGAGAGAGGTTGCTTAACATAATTAGTTGTAAGAAAACTACAAAGCAACTTTGTAATGAATTCCTTCTAGGTTATACTCACTGGAGTGCTTAAAATGAAAAAAAAAAAAAGAATAACACTATGAAAGATGAGCAGACGGGAAACAACTGGGAACTGTTTGACATCACTGATGCGATCGTAACATGGTACAACTGTGTCAAACAAAGCCATTCAGTGGGTTGGGTTAAACATATACCTACCTTCAGTCCTAGCAATTATAAATTAAGAAGTATAGCAGCTTTATTTTCTGGTAACCCAAAGTGGAAAATAATCCAGGTGTCTAAGATCAGATGGTTAAACTGTGGAGCACTTGCAAAATGCAATATTTGTTGTCAATAAGAAGGAATTAACTGGTACGCATAGCAGCCCAAGGGTGGGGACTGTTTTCCTTATCACACCAGTAGCCACATTTCTCTCCTTTAATCGACATCCTTTGGGAGATAGGAGAGATGTTACACTGTGACCTTTCTATGGACACCACTATCAGTTTGGAAGCTATATCTCCCTTTAGGTAAATGTTCCTGAGCATTGTGACCCCTATCTCCATCACACAGAGCAAGCACCAAATGATGCCTCCTCTGACATGTGATAGATCTCCATATTAAAGTAAAGACACCACTGAGTGTGTGTTTCCGCCTTCTAGCCATGCTGAAATCCATGTAAACACTGCTCAAGGGATGGAGAAAACCAGCATAGGCTCTGAGGGCTGAGCTCAAGCTCACTATGATTGGGCAGGACCCCTCTTGAGTAGTCGGAGTGCTCCATCTCGAATCTGCTTGGTTTTCATCCCATAGATGATGGGGTTGAGCATGGGTGGTACGACCAGGTAGAGGTCAGCCAGGAGGATGTGAACGTGCCTGGGCACATGTTGACCAAAGCGCTGGGTATAGAATGAGAAGAGCCCTGGTGTGTAGAAGAGAAGGATAACACCCAGGTGGGAGCCACAAGTGCCAAAGGTCTTTGCCCTGGCCTCTTTGGAGGAGAGGCCCAACACAGCCCGGAGAATGAGTGCATAGGATATGGCAATACAAATGGAGTCAGTTCCTACCACTAGTGTGGCTGCTGTGATGCCATATATATTGTTTGGCTGTGTGCCCCCACAAGCCAGCTTCACCACAGCCATGTGCTCACAGTAGGAGTGTGCTACCACACGGCCACAGTAGCTCAGCCTTGCCAGTAGGCAAGTAAGTGGGGTCATAAGCCCCAGGCCACGGAGCAGAGCAGCAGCTCCTAACTTGCTCACAGACTCTGAGGACAGCAATGACCCATAGTGCAGAGGCCGGCAGATGGCCAAGTAGCGATCAAAGGCCATTGATAGCAGGATACCAGATTCTACAGCTGAGAAGCCATGGATAAAGAACATCTGGGCAGCACAGGCCCCAAAGGCAATCTCAGCTGCATTTGCCCAAAAGAGTGCGAGGAGCTTGGGGACAGTGGAGGTGCAGAGTACCAGGTCGATAGTGGATAGCATACACAAGAATAGGTACATGGGCTGGTGCAGAGAAGGCTCAGAGCGCACCACCAGCAGGACTGCCATGTTGCCAAGAACTGCTAGGGCATACACGGAGCAGAAAGGAAATGCAATCCAAAAGTGGGACGTCTCCAGGCCGGGAATCCCCATGAGCAGGAAGGAGCTTGGGTTCTGATGGCTGTGGTTTGTGTGTTGCATGGTCAGGCTGAAGAAGAGTATATATGGAAGATGGAAACTCTGAGCTCTAGGAAGCCTTAAAGAGATGGGGCAGCTGAGATCATCTTTATGTTGTAGCTTAATGGCAGCAGAACCATTTGAGTTAAACTCCACAAACGAGCATCTGTGATGATAGGATTTTAAGGCCCTGGGAAATGTACAAAACAGGAGGTGGGTTAGTATCTCCAAGGTTCAAAGGAACCCCTTTCAGTTCTGTGTGATTTAATAATTTTTTTTTTCCTGTGGGACAGGGCAAAGGGCATGGGTATAGAACCATTTCCATGGTGAAAGTAAGAACTAGAGATGTTTACGTGGTAGTTCTCTCTGCCTATAAACCTTTTTGCAAGTTTCTAGTATTATTTTCTTCAGATTCATCTGCCATGTGACAATATACAGGTGATGTTAATAATATAGGGTCAGTTGGATTGGATGGAAGCCTCAAGATGTGAAGATTTTTATTGAGGAGAAGCAAATGGAGGATAAGGAAATCTTGCCCCAAACCACTGAACCCATGACAACTCATACATAAGGACTTGTCTTGATCAGGAATATCGAAACACAGGTAAAGGCTGAGTCTCTTGTAGACTTTGATGGATAGAAGATTTCCTGGCTCATGTTTGGTAAGATCCTGCACTTGTTTCATGTGTCCTATATAGACAGATGTTGGCAGAATCAGGTGAGATGATGCAGGAGGATTGGTAGTGGTAGGTATCAGGCTAATTTAGCCATAATAGATAGTTTGATGAGGTCATTGAGATATAATTGTTTGCAAATATATCCTCTAATAAAAAGTAAAAGTATGACAAGCTCTGCAGCCAGTCCCACAACACACAGAGAAAGCCACACTCCCAGATGATCTAACAAGCCCAGGATCCCAGGATCCCAGAATCCCAGGATCACAGAAACAGCTTAACTCTGAGGAGTTCTGACACAACCAGGATCACACGAAGGACAGGCTCCAGTCAGATTTAGCAAGGGCAGGTAGCACTAGAGTTAACCAGATGGCCAGGGGCAAGCGTAAAAAAATAAACAACACAAACCAAGGTCACTTGCCACCATCAGAACCCAATTCTCCTACCATAGCAAGTCCTGGACACACCATCAGAAACACAAGATTCAGATATAAAATCACTTATCATGATGATGATACAGGACCTTAAGAAAGACATA
>NW_022196904.1:91604154-91610452 GCF_008632895.1 Mastomys coucha
ATCCACACAAACCTAATTCTACCTCTTACAACAAAAACAACAGGAAGTGACAATTAGTTTTTCTTAATCTGTTAATTTGAAAATTAATATTACCAACATATCCTAATCGATTGAAATCCAATAATATGATGAATTGGAAATTTGTTGATTGTCATCCAATGGTCTAATTTGGTAATTGGAGAAATAGGTCCAATATTGTACAATCTATATACATTTTTCAGCTTGTTTGTTTGTGACAGTGTCTGCCTCTATAAAACATAAGGGTCTTGAAAAAAAAGTAAAAGTATTTGAAAGGATGGGAAGTGAGTTTTAATATTCAACAACACACAGTACCCAAAGCAAGCAGAAATAAATTTGATTCAAAGACAATGATGAGCTTTGACACATCTCTACTCCATACTTTCTGCCTCTCTGATGTCTTTCCACCTATACAGGTCTTCTCACTTTTCTTATATACTAGCCAGCAATATTTGAGAATTAAAGGGAGTGGGGAGATCAAGTGAAAGATGTGGGAAGAGGACAGTGGGGAAGAGATGATGATAAAAAGGAAGCAAGGTCAGAATCCAAACCAGTTATCACATGGAGAGAAGTGCTCATGACATGATAGAGCACAACTGTTGCTAACTGAAACAGAGAGTGGAACCACGAAGATCATCTGGAGGTACCACAGTATGTTCCCAACCTAAAGATTCAGTATTCCATGCAATTGATATCATCAGCTACCTGTACCCAGGGACCCATGAAACTGTCTTGGAGAAATTTAGGAAGGGAAGCAGAGAGCTTTCCAGTACTGTTATAGCAGAATGTCTCTTTTCCATCCTGGTGCTAACTGTAGCTGTCACTCTGGAATAAGTTATCCTGTCCATTTCTATCTCATTATCCATATTTAATTATTTCCTTTATAATCTTCTGTGATAGTTCTGGAACCAATAATCTTCACAGGGAATTTCAGCCAAGTGGTGATTGAATGTATCAGGGGCAGAGTGTGTGGGACCTTGTGAAATGGCATGAGCATGCTACCCAAGCTTGTGATTTTTGTGTGTCCATTTAGTCATGAAAAGACTCGTGGGCAATTCATCAGATCGGGTTATAGGCAAGCCTGTAAGACAGTTTTAAAATTAGTGATTGATGGGGCAAGTCTAGTCCATTGTAAGTGGTGCTATTTCTGAACTAGCTATCCTGGCTTCTATAAGAGAGCAGGTTGAGCAAGACATGAAGAACAAGCCAGTGAGCAGGAGTCCTTCACGGTTTCTATATCAGCTCCTGCCTCCAGGTTCTTGCCCTGTTTGGGTTTCTGTTTTGACTTCCTTTGATGATGAACAGTGATAAGGAAGTATAATACAAATAACCCCTCCTATGCAGGAAATCAAAAGACTCACTGGTAAGACTGCATTCAGAAGATTCAGAGTCACACATGCTGAACAACATGTTTGCGGAGCCCATTCATGGTGATGGTGTACTGGATGCTCTCACAGCATTCTTATTTCCATGTCTGTACCTGACTTTTTTGTGTTTTTTCCTGATTCGTCTGCATCTTGCAGTCAACCTAAGATATCCTAGCCTCTTTCAAATAACTTTCTCGGAATATCAAGTAGTCTCCCATACATTTGTCTTGTTTGCCTCATTTTAGCATTTGCTAGAAGACAGACCTTACCTAGAACACATAAGAATAGGTGTCCAAGCATCAGGAACAGAGCAGTGCTTCGAGTAAAGGAGCAAATTGTTCACCCCTCGAGCACCTGAAAGCCTCTTGCCAGCATTTACCATTCCTTTATGGAAGATCAAAATCAGTGTAATTCAAATCCTGGTTCAGAAACTCACCAGCTGTGTAGATTCAGTGATCAACTCTATGCTCTGTTAACTTGCTCCCCTATGACCTAGAGAGGCTGATTCATATTTCATAGGTGACTGTGTTGATTGGCAGAAGAGAGTAAGAAATATCTCAATGAGAAACAACCCTAGTGGCACTTGGGTCTGTGGTCAGCTTATAGTATGCATAGTGCAGGGTCATGGGTGAGCTTACAAACAGCCAGACTTACCAGGTCTTAGAAGGGGGTGATAGTGGAGTTCCAGGTCCTGCAGGACTTAGACTACTGGAAACATAAGAGCACCAGTATTTATCCTGTCATTAGGGCCCTAAGTTCCAGTGGAAATTCCTTGGGGATAAGGACACTAAAGAGGCCTCTGGGATACTGGAAAGAGGCATCAAATTGATGCTTTGAAATTTAGACCTTGTTGGAGCAAGGAAGAATGTATGAATCCATCTTCTGCTGTAACATAATATCACAGGCTAGAATATAAATAGTAAAAATTTAAGGTTTTAAACGCTGGCAAATCTAAGATCCAGAGCCTCATTACTATGTTACTATGTGGTATTTATTTACAAATGAAACTGTCACATGATCTATCAATTCCATGACTGGGTGTACACCCAAAGAAAATGAAATCAGTATATTGAAGAGATATCTGTACTCCCAGTGTTCATTCACAACTAACATCCTAGACTTCAATGTCCAGCAATAGATTAGGAGATGAGGAAGATGTGGTAGATGCACACAATTAAATACTATTTACCCATAACAAAACAGAATGCTATCATTTGCCACAATATAGGTGAACCTGCAGATAGGTGACATAAGACAGACACAGAGAAAACATTCCACTTATCTGTATAATATAAAAACATTACCATAGACTTACAGAGTGGGGAAGGAGAGAGGTAGATCAAAGGACACACAAATCGAAGTTAATCAAGGGATAGGCTTAAGAGAGAATTATATTATATTACTGTATAATGCTCTCATCTTAGTTAACAACAACTAAAAATTTTTTTCTCAATGCTGGTCATCCAATTCAGTTCTTTCATGTTTTAGGAAAGCTATCTTCCCCTCTAATGTAGGATTATACCCACATTAAGGTACCTTTATGTATGTTTGCCACAAAGTACATATATTTTGAGACAATATGCCATACATACTAAATGTGTACAATTTTATTTAAAAATATAAAATGAAAGGTGGTTTGGGAAAAACTGGATTGCAAGGTAGAAAAAGTTTTGAAATGCATCTGGGGAACCATGAGGAGTTGGTTAAGTGAAGGATCTTGATGATGTGAGTGAGGATGGCATGTAGGTCTAAGAGGTGTACTACAGACAAAAGGAGCCGTAGATATGGAGGCCTCTGGAATTCATTTCACAAATTTGAAAGTCACCTTCAGGCCAGTTGCTAAAGTAGAGTAACAGAGAATATGGTAGTCATGAATTTTGAGGTGTGGCTGAGATCACTGTGATGAAGGCTATAGTAAGCCATGGCAAGGGAATGGCACTATTACTGGGAGGTATGGCCTTGTTGGAGGAAGTGTGTTACTGGGAGTAAGACTTTAGAGTTTCAGAAGCACAAGCCAGGCACAGTGGCTCTCTGTCTTTCCAATTCCTGCCAATTAAGATGTAGGTCTCTCAGCAACCTCTTCAGTACCATGTCTACTTGGGTGCCACTATGCTTCCCACCATGATGATAATGGACTAAACCTCTGACCTGTATGCCAGCCCCAATGAAATGTTTTTCTTTATAAAATTGCCATGGCCAACTCCCTTCACAGCAATAAAACCCTAAGACAGAAGTTTATACCAGAAGTGGGGTATTGTTGTGACAGGCTTGACCATACTTTTGTTTGGAGGAATATGGAACACTTGGAGAGTTTGGACTAGAAAAGCGATGGGACACTTTAAGCTGGACTTAATGGGCCATACTGACAGGAACATGGATGACAGTGGTGCTGAGGGTGAATTGAATTGTGGGAGTTCACGAGGTTTCAGAGAAGAAGAATATTAGCAAGTGGCCCAGAGATTGTGCTTGTGATATTTTGGTGAAAAATGTTACCACTTTCTGTCCTTGTCCAAAAACATCTGCCCAAGGCTAAATTGAAGAGGTATGGATTAACACCTTTGGCAGAGGAGATTTCAAAACGACCTGACTGTGTGTCTATTAGTGGCTAGTCTTATGCAGATCTATAATGAAAAAGAGTAAACTGAGAAAGGAAAAAGAGAAAATGTACAGTTTGTGGATAAAAGCGGGACTAGGAAGTATAAACAGAGCAAGGAAAAGCCTAATGCTAATTATAATACAATGAGCAGTGACCTCAGAGCAAGACCCCACCCACTCAAGCTCTTAAGTTAGGAAAGGAGTGAAAGAAAAGTGGAGGGCAGGGCATGGTGTCAGATGCCTTTAATTCCAGCACTTTGGAGGTGGAGTTGGGCAGATCTCAGTTCAAGACCAGCCTGGTTGAGATCCAGGACAGCCAAGCTTAGACAGTGAAGGAATCTGTCAAAGCCACAAAGCTGGTGAAAGTGTATTTGGACAAAGGGCCATTTTCCAGCCCCAGAAAGCAGGAGTACTTGGCAGCTTTGGCCATGTGATTCTGGTTTTAGAGTCACAAATACAAGAAAAGGTTTATGGAATCTTCCTCAGCAACTAAGGAAAGCCACTGAGGCCAGGCATGTGGCAGGGGTGTCTGTGTGGAGGTCTGGAGAGGCCTCTGTGTGAAACTGTGAAAGTGAAGCCTGGATTGCCTTGGAGACCCTAAGAATTGGAGATGCCAGAGTAATGAGATACCTGTTGAAGAAAGCTACTAACATGGAGTTGAACTAGCCCAAAAGAGAGAAGTAGGCTACAGTCAACAAAGCAGAAAGAAATGTGAGCTCATCAGAGAGAGAGAGGTAGAACTTGGAATTTGCCCAACTGACTTTTGGCCATGTTTTTGTTCAGTATTTGCTCACTATGCCCCCTTATCTTCTCTCTTGGAAGAATTCTATCTATCTATCTATCTATCTATCTATCTATCTATCTATCTATCCTCTGCCATTATATCATTATATGTTGGAAGTTGTTGGAAATATATGATCTCCTTTTTAATTTTGATTTTATAGGAGATTACAGTTAAGAGCTTGCCTTTAGTCTCAGAAGAGACTTTAGAATTTGAAGGTAGATAGAATTGTTGGTAGATTAGTTGAAGGTGGAGTTATGAGAAAATGATAGGCTTTTATGAAGCCTTCATGGTGACTAACAATTCTTTAGTGCCGTAGGAAAAAGAGAAAGGTTTCCAGGATGGAAGCACAGAGGACTAGAGCTCTGGGTAAGGTGCTTAAGGTTGGGTATGGACACTAGGCACCCAAGCAGAGATGATGAGTAAGAGCACCATGCAGTTGTTTCTTGGTATCCATGGGGGAACTGGTTTTAGGATATCTCCTCATACTTCAGTTCACAGATGTTCAGATTCCTTGCATGAAATGGTACAGAATTCGTGTGTAACCCATACAATCTTCTTGTAAACTTTAAATCACCTCTAGATCTCTTACAATACCTAATACAATGTGATTACTCTGTAAATATGTTCTACTATATTTTTAAAATATATTTTTAAATTAGTTATTTCATTTCTTTACATTTTAAATGTTATCCCTCTTCCCAGTTTCCTCTCTGCAAATCCCCTATACCATACCCTCTCCCCACTGCTTCTATGAGGGAGTTCCCTCACCCATCCATCCATTTCCACCTCACTGCCCTTGCATTCCCCTATGCTGGGGTGTTGAGCCTCCACAGTATCAAGGGTCTTCCCTCACATTAATCCCAGATAAGGCCATCCTATGCTACATAAGAAGCTGGAGCCATGGGTTCTTCCATGTGTACTCGTTAGTTGCTGGTTTAGTCCCTGGAAGCTCTGGGGGGGAGGGCTCTGGTTGGTTGATATTGTTGTTATTCCTATGGGGTTGTAAACCCCTTTAGCTCATTCAGTCCTTCTCCTAACTCCTCCATTGGGGTCCTTTGCTTAGTCAGATGGTTGACTGAGCATCTGCATCTCTATTGGTCAGACTCTGGCTGAGACCCTCAGAGGACAGTCATACCAGGCTGTTCTACTATATTGTTAAAGTAAAACACACAAATACAACTACAAAGTTCTTAAGATATTTGCCAATTTGCAACTTGGCAGAGATGTATTAGTTGAAGATATATTAGTATTAGTTGAAGGTTACACGTGGGAGTCAAAGAATAGATGAAACAAGCCACAGAAATGACAAACCTAAGGTGATGAGAAGGCACTGCAAGGCAAGAGAGAGAACTAGCTAGCAGTGGGTACTATGAGGTAGAAGGAAGCCCTGTAGAGGGCTCAGGGAGCACTCAACTGCCCAGTGCTGCCACAATGTTGCATAAGATGTGACTTAAGAACTGATTTTATATACCTTGGATATTAGCCCTCTATCAGATATAGGGCTGGTAATGATCTTTTCCCAATTTGTTGGTTG
>NW_022196904.1:91611032-91621985 GCF_008632895.1 Mastomys coucha
GGGAAACTGGGAATGGAGAAATTCGCATGTAAATAAAGAAAATATCTAAAATAAAAAAAAAAAAGAACTGATTTTAGACATTTCTGGCAGAATGTGCAGGGAAGACTAAATATCCACATAGGAGGAACAAGTATGGATCCACACAAAATCAACTGAATGCATCATGGATCTGAATACAAAATATAAAATTATAAAATTCTTAAGAGGAAAAAGTTTCATGACTTTAGATTTGGCAATGATTTCTTAAATGTTGGCAACAAAGGAAAAATATGCAAATCATACTTTGAGTTATCCTAACTCTCCCAGGATGCCAAAGCTTCCCAACACACAAGAAAGGACTCTTACCTTTCTGGATTCACTAACACAATTTTTTAAGTGTCTGGATGTTTTGCCTGCATGTTTATTTGTGTACCATGTACATACAGTTACCTAGAGAGGCCAGAAGAGGACATTGGATTCCCTGGGACTGGAGTTACCGATGGTTGTTAGCCACTATATGGCTTCTGGGAGTTGAATGAAGGGGGTTCCTCTACATTCTGAACAGCTGGTACTTTTAAACACCAAGCCATTTCTCCACCATCTGAATTACATCCTTTAAATATCACCAGTTTAAGCTGTATTATTTTTAGAGGGAACCTTATCAAGATACTACAAGGATAAGTGTGTAGCATGCTGGAGTGTTCTCTTATGCACAATTCTGTTTTAGGGTCAAATCCTTTTCAGCTTTAGAGCTCTCAAGGAGACCTTGAAAGGACTTAGCAGGCCACGCACCTTCTCTCTGGAAGATCATGAGAAACAAAGATTCGAAGCCCCAGTGGGTAGAGTCAGAAAGTTAGGAAAAAATCCAGAAAAAATTTTGATTACACTGAAATAAAGTTCAAAGAACATTGTTAGGAGAATGTAAAGGGAGTCTATAGAATGGGACGAAGTGTTTGCCCAGCATACATCAGCAGACTTTTTATTACAAGGAATACATAAAGACCTTCCAAGCTAGGGATGCTGACTCATGCTTCTCATGCCATGAGAAGCCTAAGAGGCTGAGGCAGGAGGATCGCTACACAATTAAGGGCATCCTGGGCTACATAGTGAGTTTGAGGTCATCCTGAGAGACAGACTGAGACTTTGTCTCATATAAAACAAATAAACAACACCAACTCCAGTTATATTTCAACAAAACTCCCCCAAACAAGCCAATGACAACAAAACAACTACAATAAATAACAATAGCAATACAAAGGCAAACCTTTTGAATAGGCCTGTTTTCCCAGCAGATATATAAACAGCTAATAACCACTTGAAAAGATGCCCAACATCACTAATCATCAAGACTCTATCCCATACCCATTAGACTGGCTCCATCCAAACTCAGAAAATAATGTTGATAAAGATGTGAAAAAAATTGGAACTCTGTGTGTGCTGGTGGAAATGATGGACCTAGACTGGTTAACTTTTACCTTCACAGCTTGTAATATTTGCTTGTAAAACTTAAGTTCTACAGACTTTCCATAGTCTGTCTACTGAGCCTTACTCAGACCTTGACAATGTGATCCTTGTGCAGACGTCCTGCCTCATGTCAATGTGGCCTAGAGGCAACAGACTCAAGAGAAGTGTAGTCTTATTCCTGAGGGTGGAAGTTAGGGCATCTGCATGGAGCGTGTGTGTTAGCAGAAAGAGTACATGTCAGCAGGACACAATCTCAATAGAAATGGCTGCAATGCCTCAGGCAGGAATACAGATGTTTTGATGTTGGGGGTACAGAGGCTCATTTGAACCCCAACTTCTCTTCTTAGGACCATGGCACAGTAGCAGACTCTAAGACCAGTCCTGGATGTGTTTCTATATTAATACTTTGAAAATACTAAAGATTAATGATTATTGAATATTAATAGCATAGCTTGTTATTCAATAAAGATTTCATTGGAAATCCCTTGAGTCCTGTAAGGTGGAGAGGACTGGGCACTGAGATCACAAGAATGAAACAATCTAAGGAATGAAGAGATTAAATGCCTTGCTGACCTTACAAGTTAGGACTCAAACCCAGGTCTCCCACCAATAACCTCAAATTACAGCATAGTGGAGAAAACAACCATGCCACAAACCAACCAAGCAACCAACCAAGCAACCAACCAAGCAACCAACCAAGCAACCAAGCAACCAATGAACCAAGCAACCAACCAAGCAACCAACCAAGCAACCAACCAAGCAACCTAAAAAATAGGAGTCAGGTATAACAGGCAGGATAATCTTTTTCTTTTTTTTTTCTTTTTTTTTTCTTGAGACAGGGTTTCTCTGTGTAGCCCTGGTTGTTCTGGAACTCACTCTGTAGACCAGGCTGGCCTGAAACTCAGAAATCTGCCTACCTCTGCCTCCCAAGTGCTGGGATTAAAGGCGTGCGCCACTACTGCCCAGCGATAATCTTTTTCTTATGAACAAACAACCCTCCCTTCCTTAGCTATAAGAAGCAAGCACCAGGGCCAGCCTTGTGTTTATTCTGAGGAGGCTGTAGATCTCTGCAGGCACCAAGGGAGGGTAGAAAGAGACACACTCATTACCTCACTGCAATCAGGCCAGCCACTGCCTCCAGGGAGAAGCAAGATTGAATGTGACAGCCACAAAGTGGTCAGAATGTGGGGTTGGTAGGAAGCCCAAGGCAAAGCCCGGAAAGCCCTGAATCACCCCCAGAGAGCCTGAATCACCCCCAGAGAGGAGCCAGTGACTATCATGAGGTCTGTTTAGCATGCTCCTTAGAGACATGGCCCACTTGTTCCCTTTTTCTTTTGGGAAAAGGGACGCTGACTGAGGATATATCCAGGCTTTCCTGTGCATCTCCTCTCATGGAGAGAGGAGCATGCCATTGCCTTCCTGTGACCCCCAGGAAGTGAGTGGAGCTGCATACAGAGGGTGAGAGCCTGCTGGGCTTGAGGCAGTAGACACAAGCTGATGGGGAGGGGTACTTGTGCTGGGACCAGCTAGCCTCTAGGAGTGGGGTTGGGGTTTGGCAGGTTAACTAGGGGTCAAGAACAGAGGAAGGAAAGAGGCCAGGGCATGTGAACAGAGAACAGGATCAATCAGAATAATGGCAGAAACAGTACCCAAAGGCCAAGGGACAGTGCCATGGAGTGACAGAGCCAGCCTCACTCTTCCTTGCTTCTCTGATCCAAACAGATAACTTCTTCCAGCCTCAGACACTACCTCACCTCCTTGTCACCCATACCAGTACACTTCTGGCTACTAGGACATCTTTATCTTCTTATGCTTTCTGTTCTATGGGCTTCAGATCCTCCATCATGCTTTTATTAGAAGAAGTCCCTGCCTGCCTCCCAGGCATGTGCCCATTTTGGGGTGCTTTTTAGAGTCCAGCACCAGAAACCTCTGGCATAGTAACCCAGCCCATGCCTATAATTTCTCCCTCTTGTCACTGTTGCTTTCCTTCCTCTCCACATTCAGGCCCTGTCTCACTCAGAGCTGCTGCAAAGTGGCTAAGATAAGACACTGGGAAGGACGGATGGGACATCTGGCTCATGGATGGGTTCAGTCCCAAGCAGCCATGTCTCCACAGTGTGGTCCTATAGCCACAGCCCTGGAATACTGTAGGAAGAGCCTGCAGAGGTGGAAACAAGGCTTAGCTCTGAAGCTTGCTTCCTCCATGATGGTTCTCCAAATGTATCATTCTAAGGTTTTCTCTAGGTAAAGGCCTAATGAACGAGGCAGACAACCGTGCTGCCTTATGGCTCTCAGCTATGGTTCTGGAGGAGACAAGGCTTCCTTTGGCTCCTTGTGGAGATCCTTGGTGAGGAGGCAGGAAATGAATACAGCCTTTCCAGTGACACTGAAAGACTGGGAAAAAAACCACTCAAGTGTTTTAAACAGGAGGAGACTGGCAAAGACTGAATGGAACTGGAGGTATGTTTTCTTAAAAGCTAAAAAGAGCAAAGGTTGATGACTTCTTGGTATATTAGACACAATAGGTACGATTTGAGACTGAGCTGTGAGGGAAAAGAGACAGGAGAGCCAGTGGCAGTCATCAGGAGTGTACAGGAGGGCCTCAGGAGTCTATAAGGGAGACAAGTCCCCTAGGAAGAGTGGAGGCCTGCCTAGAACAGAAGCAGTACATTCATTTAGGATGGGGTGTGTGTGTGGTGGACACAAGATGTAAGAGGATACATTTTCATCTAGTTAGTAACTATCTGACAAGTGCCTCAAGGTGTCCATGGATACAAAGAGCCTAAGGGGGCTCCAAGGTGTCCATATACCAGAGGAAATCCTGTCACCATGGGGTTTTCATTAGGTCTACCCTTAACTTGTGTTTTGGGGAAAATTCACAGATCTACATAGCCTTGGAGTAAGGAATTACCTTTTTTAAAAATCGAAAATAGATTTTTTTCATATACTATAATCTGATTATAGTTTTCCATCCTCAAACTCCTCCCAGATTCTACTTCTTCCTCTTCCATACAAATCCATACCCTCTCTTCATCTCTCTTACTAAAAACCAAACAGGCATTTAAAATAATAATAAAATAAAATAAGATTAAATAAAAAATAAATGAACCAGACAGGACCAAACAAACAAACAAAAAATATCAGAAAAAGAATCTAAGAAAATCACAAGAAACACATATAGTTGCCTGTGTGCACACATGCGCACACATTTATACACACACGCACACATTTGTGCACACAGAAGTGGAGTAGGGAATTCAGTTTGGTTTCCATTGTGACTGAGGTGACAAACTGGTGTGGAGGTAGGTCTAGGTTTGGGTCAGATGATGGTATATTGTGTAGTGACTGGGAGAAGGCAAGCTTCTTTAGGAAATGGAACTCACCCATGTACTTATTTAAAAATGTCCTTTAAGTACCAACTATGTTCAGTAGAGTCTGAGTTCGGAATTGAATTACGAGCTGTGAGTTATGAAGCTTACAGACTACTGTGGATCTATAGACACAGGCAAAGCTAACAACGACATTCTCACTGTATTTTTTGATAGAGCATCTAACATAGTGGTTCTCAACCTGTGGGTTGTGACCCCATTGGGGTTAAACAATCCTTTCACAGGGATTACATATAAGGTATTTACATTGTAAGTCATAACTGTAGCAAACTTACAGTTATGAGGTAACAATGAGAATAATTTAATGGTTGGGGGATTACCACAACATGAGGAATTGTGTTAAAGGCTCACAGCATAAGAAAGGTTGAGAACCACCTGATGTAACAAGCTACTGCTGAAATGACTGTCTCCTTGGAAAGTTTCCATGGAGGAGCTCAAGAGTGTGTCTCTATGAAGGTGGCAGGATCTCGGCCAGGTAGGAAAGCTGACTAAGGAAAACAATGCAGTTCAAATCTGGTAAACGATACATGTGACTATTTGAGCAGAGGGCAGAGATCCAGTATGGTTGAATGGAGGATGAACATTTAAGATAACAGGAGTAAGGCCGATAGTGTGCTGGAAGAAAGACATTTGTAGGTGTGATTAGTAGTTTTGATCTTTTTTATTAGCAATGAAACCCTGAAAGCAGTCTTCAACTGGGAAATAAAATACATAGACAGTTACGTTGCAATGGATAGGTTGCATAGGGGTAGAAAATGGAGGTGAGGATGAATAGTGACTCAGGCAAGAGATGATAAGTGAGTGAAGGAAGACACAGAAGGGATAAGGAGAGGAGCAGTAAGAGGGGATAGAGGGTCTTGTCTGGCCAGGAAGAGATCCTTAGGCTATGGCATCTTGCAGGAAGGTACATGGCTGTAGGGAAGTGGGAGGAAGTGTGGCTGAAGGAGTGACCAGACAATGCAGGGTTTTTACAGCCTGATTTGGGATAGAAAGTCCATCTTAAGTCCTATGGTAGCTGATGGAGGTTCTAGCCAAAGCCGCAGGTGACATTATTTGCCTTCTAAAATGGTTTTTTGGATTACAGTAGAGAGAAAGGGTTAATATAAAGGGCTCAAAAGACATACCACAGAGACCAGTTAGGAGGCTTTTCATGTTTAGACACAAGATGATGGTGATTTAAACAAGAGGACTGGCAGAAGAAAATTGGACACTGAGACATGTTTGTCACATGACTACATGATGGAGAGGAAGAGGAGAATTCATGAAGGATTACCCCTGACTTTCCCACCAAGCTGTAGAAAACATAGTTGTGATGTGCATGGATCTAGGAAGCACATGAAGAGGAAACAGTTGGTAGGAAGAAAACAAGGTTCATTTTTGGGACCCCTGTGGAATATCTGAGTGGCTGGTCTAATGAGAGAAAGGTATACTAGTCTGGGACTCAGATTCCCTGAATATACATGATGACATTTCTAAGAAATCAAAGACAGAATGTGAAACTATAAATGATAAGAGGGGAATAAAGGACAGAGAGGTGAGAAGATAAAACAAAGGCAATACTGTCTAAGAGAGCTAAATAAGAGGGAATTGAAAAATGAGAGGTGCAGAAATAGAGAATGAATGTTTTAAAATTTATTTTAATTCATCTCTTTCCCCCCCAAAAACATGGATACTTATGGGGAACTATATGACGATTCAGACTACATACACATTGACTAATGTTCAAATCAGATTAAGAGCACTGATTTCCTCAAACATTTATCATTTCTTTATGGTGTAAGCACTAAAGATTAAAGATTCTTCTAGTTTTTAAGAAATTCAGTACACGGTCATTATCTATGCTTTCTTACCCTGGCAACAGATTCTGAGGATTTTCTCCCTGATTATAACTTAGCAATCAGAAATTTAAACAAGGTTTACTGTGAAAGGGAACAGAGTTGAGGGGAAGTAGACCAAGGAAGATAAAAGGCAACGGAACATAGTAACATACTGATGCTAATTAAGAGAAACATTTTAGACAAGAATTGGTTTCTTTTCCATTCCAATATTTTATTTTCCACTTTTATTTAGAAGAAATAAAATTTATGTGAATTTAATGATTATTATTTTTGCTTAAGACTTTCTTATTAGCTTAAAAAGCAGTAGGTTTCATTGCAACATGTTTGTCAAACAAAATTTGTTTTGTGTGTGTGTGTGTGTGTGTGTGTGTGTGTCTCCCCACTTCCCCCCACTCCCTTCCTTTCCCTGTGCCCTCTCACTCTCCATAGTCCACTTTCTACTGCTATGTAACCTGTGAGCTTTCTCAGAACTTCTAGTTACCCTCTGGGTTTTCTATACCCATTCTCACAATACCTAATTGATATCATACAGACCTTAAAAGCCACAATCTCCATAGGAGAGAGAAATGAGAATTTTGTCTTTCTGAGACTGAACACCTCACTTACTAGAACATTTTCCAGAACCATCCATTTTTTTCATGCACATTTCATTTAAATTTATTACAACTAAGCTCTAATAGCCTAACATTTAACATTGAAAATTCCCAGCTATGTAACCATTAATAAGTAAGAACCATTAGTTTTCCTTAAAAAGTTACCAACATTTGCTGAGCATGTTCAATGACTCAGATTTATGCTAAGTGTTTTAGCATGAAAATCTCAAAATCCTCAGACATGTTTTAGACTATCCCTAAAAAAAGGGATCATGTGTTTTGGTAAAATGTTTTAGCATTTTCTAGTAGTGGAGAACTGGACCTAGCACCTTTTACATGCTAGTCAAGTACTCGACCAATTCTCAGCTTGGTTTGAGCATTTTCTTCCTTCTTCCCTCCCTCCCTCCCTTCTTTGCTCCACCCCTCCCTTTCTCTCCCTTCTCTCTCTTCTCTTTTCTTCCTTCCTTCCTTCCTTCCTTCCTTCCTTCCTTCCTTCCTTCCTTCCTTCCTTCCTCCCTTCCTTCCTTCCTTCCTTCTTCTTTCCTTCTTCAAGGCAGAGTTTGATGTGTAGCTCTGGCTGTCTTGTAACTTACACTGTTGACCAGATTGACCTTGAATCTGCCTATTTCTGCTTCCTGAGGGCTGAGATTAAAGGCATATGACATCACACCTGATGTCTGTTTAGCATTTTTCAACGGAGATAATAAACATGGGGAAAAAAAGAAGAGAATAAAGTTCCTAGTAGTAAGAATAATAGTGTCAAGGTAGGTAGAATATGTAGAATAGATCAGTAGGGTAGAATATGTCTTCTGAATGTCATGAAATATAGCAAGAAATCGTGTGAAAGGAAGAACTAGAGATGGAAATCAAGGCACACCAAAAGGAACAAAATGACTCCTCACGTTCTTCTTAGCTGTAGGAAAGATAATGGTTGCAGAGATTTCTGTGTGTTCAATAGAATCTATAGAGCTTCTATAGCAGGAGCTGGGTCTTGTGGATCAGGTCTAAAGCTACGACAGAAGCTGAGGCTGGAGGATCCTAACTTCAAGGCCAGCTTGGGTAATTTAGTGATATCTAATCTCAAGTAAAATATGAAAGCATTTGAGATGCATCTTAATGGTAGAGTGTATGCTGAGTTTGTGCAACTCCCTAGGATTAATCCTTGGCACAGCAAATAAAACTAAGCAAGCAAGCCAGCAAAAACTTGCAGACAAGTAAATTAAGGAAGAACTGATAAACTTGCTTATTTTTCATATAGTTAAGTTTGTTATTTCAGAAAAGAACATTTTGTATTTAGGAGTATGGTTTGAGTTGGGAAGGCAGCAAGAAGTTGAGGAGACAAAGTGAATTTTTGTAAGATGAAAGCAGAAATCCACATCTTTAATAGAGATGTTTCTGAACTTCCTCTGTACTCCAGAAGACGTTAAACCAATGATCATAAAAAGGCTGATTTTGGTACCACCTGCAGTAGTACTAGATATCCTGACAGTAGGTGACTTTATTATTATCTTGAAGGTCTGAACCTCTTGTGCAATTTTTTTTGATGTTTTTTTTTTTTTATTTTTTATTTGAAGACTCACACAAGAGAAGAAGGTCTAATTTTCTTTCATAAATGATTGGGATTTGAATTTGAACACTGACTCTGCTGACGGTAGATCCTCTTTGGAAGGGCTCTGTGGAAGTAGATTGAAAGAAGAAAAAAATCCCAGCCACCATGTTGGTTAAGAATACCACCTCAACCCACCCAGTGGCCTTCTTGTTGATGGGTATCCCCGGCCTAGAACACTTACATATTTGGATCTCCATCCCCTTCTGCTCAGCCTATACTTTAGCTGTGCTTGGGAACTGCATCCTCCTTTTCATCATTCAGGTTGATGCAGCCCTCCATGAGCCCATGTACCTCTTTCTGTCCATGTTGGCAGCAATAGATCTGGTCCTTTCCTCCTCAACACTGCCCAAAATGCTTGCCCTGTTCTGGTTCAGGGATCGGGAAATCAATTTCCATGCCTGCCTTATCCAGATGTTCTTTCTCCATTCCTTTGCTATCATGGAGTCAGCAGTGCTGTTGGCCATGGCCTTTGACCGTTATGTCGCCATCTGCAAGCCCCTGCACTACACCACCATCCTGACCAAATCCCTCATCATCAAGATTGGTCTGGCTGCTGTGACTCGGGCTGTGACATTAATGACTCCACTCCCCTTTCTGCTCAGACGCTTCCATTACTGTCGGGGCACAGTGATTGCCCACTGCTACTGTGAACACATGGCTGTGGTGAGGCTGGCATGTGGAGACACACACTTCAACAACATCTATGGCATTGCTGTGGCCATGTTTATTGTGGTGCTGGACCTGCTCTTTGTTATCTTGTCATATATCTTCATCCTTCGTGCTGTTCTGCAGCTTGCCTCCCAGGAAGCTCGCTACAAGGCCTTTGGGACATGTGTGTCTCATATAGGTGCCATCTTAGCCTTCTACACACCTGTAGTCATCTCCTCAGTCATGCATCGTGTGGCTCGCCGGGCTGCTCCTCATGTTCACATACTTCTTGCTAATTTCTATCTGCTCTTTCCACCCATGGTCAATCCTATCATCTATGGTGTCAAGACCAAGCAGATTCGGGAGCGAGTCTTAGGACTATTCCTTAGGAAGGATTTAAAAGGTGAATGAGGGGGCTGGAGAGATGGCTCAGTGGTTAAGAACACTGGCTGCTCTTCCAAAGGTCCTGAGTTCAAATCCCAGCAACCACATGGTGGCTCACAACCATCTGTAATGGAGTCAGATGCCCTCTTTTGGTGTGTTTGAAGACAGTGTACTCCTATACATAAAATAATAAATAAATAAATTTTTTAAAAAAAGGGTGAGGGAGGGACAGTTGAAGAGAGTGGGCTGTTTGTTGGAATTGGAAATGTTATGTTAGGAAGTAGAGATATGCCAAGATCTTCATGCATTTTATCTTGATATGATAAAAAAAAAAGACTGGCCATTGACAAATGATACCCACCTGGACTCATACTTGTTGACATTTTGGAATTCTCACTCCTGCCCTTCAGTAATGTGACAGAGTCATGAACTATGACCTCCTTCAGTCTTCAAATAGTGACAATGATATCCTTAAGCTCACTTGCTTATGAGAAGCTGAGTGTTTGATTTCTAGCCCAGTCCTTGGAATGTGAAGCTTTATGTAATCTATTAGGACATGGATAAGCATCAACAGTATACAAATGAAGAAATCCTCATCACTCACTGACAGCAGGGGTCTAGATTCAGACAGAACTCTCCCACAGATGGGATTTTTAACATTCCAGGACTATAGGTTCAACCACAGACAGCCTTGCTTACTAGATCGCATTTTTTTTTTTTACCTTAGCCATCCTGTGTATTCTTTGACTTCTGTTCACTTCTGTGTCTTCACAGATAACTTTTCTCATTAAACACTTTGAATAGCATATGACATATCTTCTGATTTTTCCTTATGTCATAAGGCTCTTTCTTTGTATATATTCAAAAAGCCCTTATGTTTTGTATAAAAAATGTGATTTATTAAAAGCCGGGCAGTGGTGGTGCACACCTTTAATCCTAGCACTTGGGAGGCAGGGGCAGGCGGATTTCCGTGTTCGAGGCCAGCCTGGTCTACAGAGTGAGTACCAGGACAGCCGGGGCTATAGAGAGAAACCCTGTCTCGAAAAACC
>NW_022196904.1:91622063-91626196 GCF_008632895.1 Mastomys coucha
AAAAAAAAAAAAAAAAAAAAAGTGATTTATTTATTTATTTATTTATTTATTTAGACAAGAGTGTCTAGGGCATTGATTCTCAACCTGTGGGTTCTGACCCCTTTGGGAGTTGCATACCAGATATCCTGCATATAGGATATTTACAGTACAATTCATAACAATAGAAAATCACAGTTATGATGTAACAATAAAATAATTTTATGGCTGAGTGTCACCACAACATGAAGAACTATATTAAAGTGTCTCAGCATTAGGAATGTTGAGAGCTACTGGTCTAGGGGCTTGGAACACATACATCTTAAAGTCTGGATGCTGGATTTATAGAGAAGTCCTAGGAAGAGAAAGAAATTATAGTTGCAGTAGGTTCTGTTCTTTGTGCTCCCCTGTCCTGTGTTGATTTAGTACATGGGAGAAAAATGAGAATTCCGAAACACAGAAAAGAAAGGAATATCAAGCTGTCTTTTCCTTTGTCTCATGCCAACTTACATGCTGGTTAATGTTCTTATGTTGTTTAATCCTGACAGCACACATGGACCGTCTCAGACAAGCCCTAATACATGTCTCCACAATGTATCATATCTGTTTTGTTCTACAACTCTTTGTTTCCTCAGACTGCTACTTAGGAGTTATATATGTTCTTCTCTGTAGGGAATGAAATATTACATTTATTGCAAAAATAATAAAAATTTGTTTCTTCTGAGTATGATGGAGTGTAAGGGAAATTTCAAAACAGCATTAAATACTGACATATAAACAGAGAAGCATGCAATAAAAGAAATGACTCTTAAAACACTTTTTAAGTGTGTGTGTACATGTCTGTGTGTGGGTCTTTTCATGTGTGAGTGCAGGTGTCCTCTGAGACCAGAAGTGGGCATCAGATTCCTCAAACTGGGTTCACAGGTGGTTGTGAGCTGTCTGATAGGAGTGCCCAGAATTGGATTGAGGTCCTCCGCAAGGGCAGAATGTGCTCTTAACCACAGAATTACCTTTCTAGCCCCAAGAAATTACTTCTAACAAGATCTGTATTTATTCTTCTGTTGGTTTATACAAGGAATACCATCATCCTACAGGCTAGATATACCCTCAACAAAGAGAGAATAATTTTGTTTATAACACAAGTCTAGTAATATAAGTATCCCTATCCTGGAAACACATCTACAATCATTATGTCGAGGACTAGTCACAAAATAGTAAAAGAAAATTCTGCATTAGCTTGTTGGAGCTTTGATCATAAAACATAAACAAGAAATACCATCAGATTAAGGCACATATATTTCCACCCTCAAAGAATATAGGGCAAGATTAGCAAAAAGAAAATGGTGAAATCATTTGGTCTGGTTACATGTTTCCAATCATTAGATAACTGGGACATTCGAAGTATGTGTCTTCACTAGAACACATAGGCACGTGCTACTATGAGGTAGTTGTGGTTGTGTTTGACTCAAGGTTCTTGTCCTATGTGGTGGTTTGAATATGCTTGACCCAGGGAGTGGCAATATTAGGAGGATTGGCCTTGTTGGAGGAAGTGGTCACTGTGGGGGTGGCCTTGGAGTCCCTCCTCCTAGCTGCCTAGAGATGCAGAATTCTCAGTTCCTTCTCCACCCTGCCTGCCTGAATGCTGCCATGCTTCCTGTCTTGTTTATAATGGACTGAACCTCTGAACCTGTAAGCTAGCCCCAGTTAAATGCTGTCTTTTACAAGAGTTGCCTTGGTCAAGGTGTCTCTTCACTGCAATGGAAATCCTAACTAAAACATTCTATTTAGTGACTCCAATGTGTGGGAGCCCTGCTGATTTCTCGGAGAGGTCTCAACCGACACCAGAGACAACACCTCAACTCGACTCACCAGGGGTCTGGAGCCAGCCTGAGAGATTAAAGCCAGAACCAAGAGCCCAGTATTCATAGAGACTAAAACTTTGATCCACCCTCCTGCCTGGAGTTCTTGCTTTGATATGTCCGTTTCCCAGCTCTCACCTATCTGCCGAAAGGCTTGACTCTATTGCCTCTAGGATATATATTTTCCGTTTCTTTAAGTAAAGTACACACCTCGATAAGAACACTTTCCTGGTGTCGTCTCTCCTTTCTCCCTACCCGCTTATCTTACAGAATCTCGAGTTCCCCTGTTCGTGAATCACCCACAGAATGAAGTGAAGCTGCAGGCCGGTTTCCTTCACCAATGGAACTTTGCTGTCTTTCTACAGCTCAAAGTAGAAGTCTTGGCATTGCTGTGGAATCCTCTTTCTCTCACATCAGTATCTATTTCTTTCTTGATCCATTGGTACTTTTGTCAGCTGTGCAAACCCCAGTGATTTCTTACTATGTTCCTTGTTACCACCTTGTTTGAGAGACACCATACTCTAATATTATGCTATAGATTTTCTTCCTTCATGGTTCTGAGTGTTAAACCCAAGAGATTTTATGTTATACATAGCTCAACCACTGTATCTATGGCCCTTAAACAGACTCTTAAATTATCTGACTTCATTTAACCTTCCTTCAAAATAGACTTGAAACCAAGACTTATTAGAGGAGTTAAGGAATGTTACTTCATACTCATTAAATGAACAAGCCATCAAGAGAGCATTGCAATTCCAAACATATATATGCCAAGTATAGGAGCACCTAATTTTATAAAAGAAAACAAGTATATGTAAAACCATAGATTAATTTTAACACCCCACTTTCACCAATAAAACAGTCATCTGGACAAACACTAAATAGGGAAACACTGGAGTAGAAATGTATTGTAAATTAGGCAAACCTAACAGACACCTACAGAACTTTCCATCAACACATGGAAGATACACATTCTTTTTAGCAGCCTGTGGAAGTCTTTGCAAAAAACCCATATATTGATGGCTGAATATGGGAAGGATTCCCAGGTGGAGCAGTTTCCGGATTGTCCTTCCTTCAGTCTCTGCTCCATAGTTAGTCTCTGCAACTCCTTCCATGGGTATTTTGTTCCCCTTTTAAGAAGGATCAAAGTATCCACACTTTGGTTTTCTTGAGTTTCTTGTGGTTTGTGGATTATACTTTGTGTATTCTGATCTTCTGAGTTAATATACACTTATCAGAGAGTGCAGGCCATGTGTGTTCTTTTGTGATTGGGTTACCTCACTCAGGATGATATTCTCCAGATCCATCCATTTCCCTAAGAATTTCATATCTTCATTGTTTTTAATAGCTGAGTAGTACTCCATTGTGTAGATGTACCACATTTTTTATATCCATTTCTCTGTTGAGGGACATCTGGGTTGTTTCCAGTTTCTGGCTATTATAAATAAGACTGCTATGAACATAGTGGAGCATGTATCCTTATTACATGTAGGAACATCTTCTGGATATATGCCCAGGAGTGGTATAGCTATGTCCAATTTCCAGAGGAACCGCCAAACTGATTTCCAGAGTGGTTGTATCAACTTGCAGTCTCACCAGCAATGAAGGAGTGTTCCTCTTTCTCAACAACCTCTGCAGCATCTGCTGTCACCAGAGTTTTTTATCTTAGCCATTCTGACTGGTGTGAGGTGAATCTCAGGGTTGTTTTGATTTGCATCTCCCTGATGACTAAGGATGTTTAACATTTCTTTAGGTGCTTCTCAGAAATTCGGTATTCGTCAGTTGAGAATTCTTTGTTTAGCTCTGTACCCCATTTTTTAATAGGGTTATTTGGCTCTTTGGAGTCTAACTTCTTGAGTTCTTTGTATATATTGGATATTAGCTCTCTATCAGATTTAGGGTTGGTAAAGATCTTTTCCCAATTTGTTGGTTGCCATTTTGTCCTACTGACAGTGTCTTTTGCCTTATAGAAGCTTTGCAATTTTATGAGGTCCCATTTGTCAATTCTTGATCTTAGAGCATAAACTAATGATGTTCTGTTCAGGAAAATTTTCCCTGAGACTGCTCCACCTGGGGATCCTTCCCATATACAACCGTCAAATCCAGACATTATTGTGGATGCCAGCAAGTGCTGGCTGACAGGAGCCTGATATAGCTGTCTCCTGAGGGGCTCTGATAGTACCTGAGTAATACAGAAGTAAAGGTTCACAGACATCCATTGGACTGAGTGCAGGGTCCCCAATGAAAGAGCTAGAGAAAGGACCCAAGGAGCTGAAGGGTTTGCAGCCCCTTAGGAAG
>NW_022196904.1:91626253-91630401 GCF_008632895.1 Mastomys coucha
CTAGTACCCTTAGAGCTCCCAGGGACTAAACCACCAACCAAAGAGTACACATGGTGGGACTAATTGCTTCTGCAGCATATGTAGCCAAGGATGGTCAAGTTGGTCATCAATGGGAGGAGAGGCCCTTGGCCCTGTGAAGGTTCTATGCCCCAGTGTAGGGGAATGCCAGGGCCAAGAAGTGGGAGAGGGTGGGTTGGTGATCAGGGGGAGTGGGGAGGGAGCAGGGTTTTTTGTCTGTTTATTTTTGTTTTTAATTTTTATTTTATTTTTTTCTTTTTTTGGAGGGGAAACTGGGAAAGGAGATATCATATGGCATGTAAATAAAGAAAATATCTAATAAAAAAACAAAACAAAACAAAACAAACCCCCATAAATTAGTACACAAAGCTTGTCTCAACAAATAAAGAAAAAAGTTTAATAGCATCCTGAAATTTTGCAAAATACTAAGTTATGTTGTTACATTGCTCAAAACATGAGCTTTTCATTTTGAGAGAAAGGAAGAAACATTGTAAGTCATTACAAGGGCCCATGTGATTCAGACTCCTAGCTAACTGCAGTCAGTGAAAACAATGAGAGATACACCTAGACACACAGTGGAAGTGTGAAAAAATGAGAAAAGAAAAATCCTAGCAGCTCCTAAGTTGAGCGCACAGCACTTTCTATTTAAGAGACTTTGGACTGATCACTAACTTCAACAAAAAGCAAGGAGAGTCAGGATGCAATAGACTGAATTTGAGTTGGAGAAAGAAATTAGGTGGCTTCCCATAATTTCTATTTCTTGTTAAAATATCTTTCATGAAGATGATTGAGACCCTTACTACCAATCATTAATGAAATGTTTTTGTATAAGCCTGAAATAAAAGAATATGAAATGTAATTCTTCAAGTAGGGATAATATAATTTGGTAGAAGTAAAGAAGGTGGATGGAACGAGAAATATGAAGAAGGCAGTATGTTGCAAAAAGAAGCTTCTTTGATGAAGGGTGAGAGCTATACTTATCTGTGGATATATATATGTATATAAATACATATATATATGTACATATATATATATATATGTATTTATATTTTTCAAATTTTGGTAAAGGGTAATAGTAGGCTATCTTCTTAAGTCTCTGACCTCCCTAGCCACAGGTAGTTGTCTAGATTTACAATACCAGGCATAAATTTCTTTTTATTAAGTGGGCCTTACATCTGATTAGATAGCTCTTAGTTATTCACAAGGTAGTAGTGTCACTCCTACACTGTTGTGGATACTTTGTTGGTCCACTCATTGTTGTGGTTTGTAGACTTTGCACCTGGATAGGATTACAGATTGCTCCTCTCCCTTGGCATCTTGCTTGGCACCATTTGGCACTATGAGAGCCAGTTCTCAGGGAGGAAGCTACCAGGGCAGTTCCAGCTTGATTCCTCCAAATCTTGTGTCCAAAGTGTGTGGTGTCTTCTGAAACGGGGGGTTATACTAATGGATACATTTGCAATGCAATTCCTAGAGTTAAGGCTCAGGGAATATTATGGGAGAAAGGGAAGAAGGATTTTTGAGAGCCAGAGACTCTCAAATCTTGTCAGGATGTCTGTGGCTAGATGTGGTCCCGAGACATGACAGGGAATAATGCACCCATGAAATCTCAACATCTTGGCTGCTAAAAGAAGGCCACATAATGACATCACCAAGTGATGTGCCAGTCTGGACATGGGAAACTCCACATGATCCCATCCCTAGATGAAGAGCTACAGATGGCCAATAGCTGCAGAAAGGAAGAATAAGTTTCCTCAGGGATGAGCTTCCACATACGCTGTTTAATCTCAAGTGGTCAGCTGTCATCATGTATTCATATGAGCAACACTAAATGGATGAAATAAGTTGTGTGCACATGTAACAATAATAATTAAAGAGGACATCATAAGTTTGAGAGGTAGTCAAGGGACACAGAAAGAGTTTGGAAGTGGATGAAATGACTGAAATTTATTTTCCAGTGTCTTACAAGGAATGAGAGAAGGCGAAGTTGCTGGGGGCAACTGGCAGGAAGAGCTTCCTTCCAGAGAAAGAGTTATCTGTATAAACCAGAGGATGCTCAAGTTGGAAGTAGTTAGAAAGAACATCTTTTATCATTTATAGAGGGCTGATAAACATTAACAACCAATTATATTTATGATGTCATCTCTGTCATGTAGTTAGATCCTCTCAGTAGCCCTGTAAGTCAGGAAAAGCTGAGAGTATTTCTCTGCTTTAGATTGAGGATTAGAGTTAACCAGTGTGACAAAGATCACTGCCAGATGATTATGCAAAGATAATGCATATAATACATAGCTAAGATTTCACTGTAATATAATTATAGATGAATACTAGAACAGCTAATGGATGACCTTGTCCTGACCTTCCTAGCTATACCCAGATAGGAGTTGGTTTTAGTGTATAAGTTGAAACTGTCTCTCACACAATAGACACTGCAAGAAGAGAGTAAATGCCAGGAGAAGCATCAGAGCCCAGAGCACAAATAGGTTTCACATGAAGTGCTCATAGCTTCCAGGAGTAAGGCAGTACTACTTGCAGTCATTATTTAGTGCAACCAAATGAGTGGTGGGGCAAGGGTTTCAGAAGAACTTTGTAGTATGAGACCTAAGCTAAAGATATCTCTATCAACCTCCAGAGAAGAGCCCAGAGATTCTAGAAATCCCCAAAGATTCTTCTCAAGGGTAATTATGATTCTACATCCTTTTGGGAATAGTGCAGTGGTTTGTGAGGATAATATCAACTGTTCCCTTTTTAGGTGCCTCCTATTCTAGAAGTAGGCTGCCTTTCAGATGCATGAAGATAGTGAAAAGGGCCCAGAGCCTGTGAACAGAGCTAGCACCAGGGAAATAGGAAAGATCTGACACAGCTGTGCAGATCAGGAAAGGATAGGGCCACTCTCAGTTGCTTCCAACAACGAGTCTAGATCCCAGGCATCGGATCTCCAATCTTTTCTACTGCCATTGTTACTTCTGTCTTTGCTTTGAAAAAAGGAGAACAGATCTCAGCAATTCCACTTAAATGCTTTATCTGTATACTATGAATTCCCCACCACATAGGGTTCTTTCCTCTTCTCTGTGGCCATTACCAGGACATGTCAGTGTATTATGTCAGTTTGGGTTCTGCCACATCCCAAATCCTATTATTGCCTTCCCTACTCCCACCAGCTTGCTCCTCCCTATTAGCAGGCTGCTATATTAGTCAGTAGAAGAGAATGAGGTCTGAATGAGAAAGGTCACAGGGACTACTTAAGAAACACATTTCATTGGGTTCTATTACATCCTTGAAGGGCTTCAGGTAAGTACCTTCCCACAATTGAACTGAGTTGAGTTGTAATCTTTGAATCCATCATTCTCTCCTCTCCTCTCCTCTCCTCTCTTCTCCTCTCCTCTCCTCTTCTTTTCTCTTCTTTTGTCTTCTCTTCTTGTCTCTCGTCTCCTCTCCCCCATTTCCTCCCCTCTCCTTTCTCTCCTTCTCTTTTGTAGGGTGTCAATTAGTAGTTTTATATGAGCATTTTTTAGAAGAAACAATGACATAGGAGATATGTTCTGAGTCCAGGGTGAGCACTTTGGCATATAGTAGATAAAACAGACTTTGGGATACCAAGATCTGGATTTTATTTGAAGACTTGTTCCATTCACTGTTCTATTCTGACTCCGACATTCTGGATAAAGCAGATTTTAAATGAGCCTCCAAAGAAATAAAGCACATGGTTCATTGGATAATCTGTGATTGGAAGATACACTTAGGTGTTAGTCTTTGTATAAGTATGGGTGAATAGGTCACAACACAGATGGTAATGTCCCCTTTTCTTTTTCCTTTCCTGCTTTCTGTCATTTGTGTTCTAAGGATTGAGCCATCAAAGCCATTAAGCTTGGTGGCAAGTATATTCATTCATCTTCTGACTTGTCTCACAAACTCTCACATTTCTCTTTTTATTTTTTATTGTTTTTACTTTTGAATATATGAGTAAGCCAATAGTTTTATTGATGCAGAATGTACTTTACAATGAATTTAAGAGTGAACACAGAGAATTCACCTTCTTTGGAAAGGCAAGATATCTGTACAAACTTTCAGGTTTTTTTTCTACTTTTAAAACTCAAGCGCTCCCTCCCTCCCTCCCTCCCTCCCTCCCT
>NW_022196904.1:91630545-91663964 GCF_008632895.1 Mastomys coucha
TCTCTCTCTCTCTCTCTCTGTCTCATGGCCCTGTGACCTGCACTTGACCAAACAATTCCTTCCCATTTTAAACAGGCACACCTGACAAAATCTGACCAGTCAAGCATCAACTCTGTGTTACTTTGCAAAGGCAGATACGATCCCACCAAGAATTTAGAAATCAGTAAGACAAATTTTCCTTCCACCCTGAACTCTCTCTTTAGAAACAAGCAAACACAAGCCCTTCTTGATCTTAATTCTCACTGAATCTGATGTCCACCCAGTGTGGTCTTTTACAGAAAAATTGTTTACATGAGGAAGACCTTGGTTAGACTTCCAATCCTCCTTTTTTCAAACTCATTTAAGCCAGACTCTGCATGGTACCATTCTGCCAGCACTGCTTTATTCATTTATTCAGTTTCCTGAATCTCCAAGTACAAGGGCAATGTGGTTTTCAGATGATTTACTTTGTTGATAATGTTAGTACATACTTGTAATTCTTCTTTCTTGATATACATTGTTGCGTAGCCTGTCAAGGCAGCACAGATTCTGTACACTTTCTGTTAATAGTTACCTATGCAGTCTCTTTTGTGGACCTACATCTCAGTTCTAAATGTTTGGATTTATGCCTGAGTTTTTCTTATTTCTGTGGATACACAGTGCATGTTTGGGATCGACTGCTCTCATGTCTTCAGATACTGTTTCCCAATGACACTAGGTTTCTATCAACAACTAAAATGTCCCCTTCTGATTTAAGACATATCCAAACTGATCACATGTTTCTTTAGACTTCTGATGAGACATTTCAAACTCACCACACTTAAAGTTGAAATTTTCATCTTCTCCAAAAACTTCCTTATTTCAATTGATTGTGGCTCCTTCTTCTTGGTTGCTTATGCCAAAAGTTTTGACATGTCAGATCTCAATTTCTGACAAAGCCTATAATTAATCTGCTGAACACACCCCCCACTATTTGAGAATAAGCCTCAAATCCAGTTACAATAATTCATGACCATCTTGATTCTGAGCCAAATTCTTCCTTTCTTTAGACTGCTGAAGTAGCCATAATAAGTGTCCCCAGTGTTTTTAACCTCTAAAAGTTTGTGCCTTTTAAAATTTTTTTATTTATTTTACGTTTGTGAACACACTGTGGCTGTTTTCAGACACACCAAAAGGGGACATCAGATGGTTGTGAGCCACCATGTGGTTGGTAATAGGAATTGAACTCAGAACCTCTGGAAGAGCAGTCAGTGCTCTTAAACCACTAAGCCATCTTTCCAGCCCCTGTGCTTTTATTTATTTATTTTTTTAAATTTTAATCATTTCATAGATATCAGAGAAAAATTTTAAGAACTTTTAGGAATTCAAATATGTCTTTTTTTTCTGTTTAAACTAAAGTCTGAGAAAAATCAGTTTTGCTTGCCTCAAAGATCTACAAAGCCCTATATGATTTTCAATCCCCTTCTGGTCTTTATAATTCTTCTGCTCACTCACCTCCTTTTGGCTACATTGGCTACCTAGCCAACATTTGAACATTGATCATATATAAGCCTTAGGACATTTCCTTTGGCTATTTTTTAGGACATTCTTCTATCAAGGATAATTCTCTCCATCCTTTATCTCCTTCGTCTGTCTCATATCCTGTCACTTTATATTTTCTATTTTTGTCATTGCTTTGGAAACTAAATGAAAAAACCACAGCTTTACTCAGCTATGTTTTTTCCTGGGAAAATGTTCAGCTATTCTGGTGTCTTGTGAGCCTAGAAGACTAAGGAAGTCAACACTCTTTGGATAAATTCCTGACTGTGTGTTGGAAGCAGTGAGTGGAAGCCAATGAATGTGGTAGGAAAATCCACACAAACTAAGAGAACCTAGAAAGGGTAATGTTGCAGAATGTTTCTAAAGCAACATTCCCTCTTCTATATCTACAGAGGACAATCCTGATGTTCTTTATACATGGCTCTTCACGGGTATATGATACAACTGTGACAAGATTCTCCAACTTGGAGATGCATCTTTGAATTTATCCCCATTGTATTCTTTCATTTCATTCTTGTTCACTGGTTAATATAAACCACCTGCATGGAATATTAGGGTCTGCTTTTAAAGATACCAGACTACTGTATTTTCTCATCTATGATTCTTTGCTCACAATCATTTTCCAATGAAACCTCCTATGGCTTCTTCATTTAAAATTGCCAGGTTAATTCTCTTAGAACGTTTGTTTCCTTTCTCCATTTGTTTTAAGATTCCCTATGTTCTGGTTTGTTTGTTTAGCTTGAGAGAGAGAGTGTGTGTGTGACAATATATACCAGATTGGCTTTGAACCTATGTTTGTCCTGCCTCACCTTCCTGACTACTGAAATTACCATTAAAACTACCATGCCTGGCTTTTAAAAAGTAAAATTATGTAGTAAGATTGTATTAGTGACTATGTTTTTATTATTTTAAAACCTTTTAGGATTTTCTATTAAAGAAATGAGTTTACTTTAGTCATACATCTTTCCTTAATTCATTAAGAACACATATCATTCAATTTATGTATATAGTTGCTGACTTATCTGAATATGAAATTATATGGAGTTGAAACTTGAGACATGAAGAAATAAAGTTTTTTGAGGCAGGATAGAAACAATATACTGAAATAAGAAGACAGAGAGATGAGAAACAGTAATATAGCAGGACCCAACAGAGAGTGAGTCTTTATGGTCAATTCAGATAAAAGTTGCTAATAGTTAGATAGGACTGAAGCAGAGAAGGGGCCAACGGCACACCACAGAAGCCATGTGTCCTCCTAATGACAGCAATTTAAGGGACACAATAGAAATAGAATCCAGAATGGAATATTTCAAATTCCAAGGGTATTTGTGAGAGCTGAGACTGAGTCTAAATACTTTTAGATGGTTTGTTGTCAGCCACATGAACAGGAAGTTACCATGAGTGTCATTAGGAAACTAGAAAAAAAAAACCCTGCATTTTTCAAGGAGCTAGAGATAGTGATAAATTTACATAGATTTTTTTTTTTAATGTTGAAAGGATTTGGAAGGCGTTCTAGAGTAGAGCTGTCCAACAGAATCTTCTGCAATAATGGGTATAGTCTAATCTGAATGGTACAATATTACAGCTATTAGTAATATGTGACTACTGAGAACTAAAATACCAAGGTGTGATTTTGTTTGGCTGGTGAGCTTTTATTTTTAATAGCCATGTATGGCTAGTAGGATCTGTATTAAAGTAGTCTTTCGGGAACTATATGTTGTGTGACTAATTAGGACATTAGAAATTGTCATTTATTGACTTATTTGTTGGAGATTTTGAGAGAGAAAATTGGCTTTTGCCAATTTAAGAGTTTAGCTTGACAAGAATGTATAAAAAAGTGTGTGAAAGGTATAAACCAAGGTGCTGGAGAGGTAGATAGCTCAGCAGTTACAGCAGTTAAGAGTATATACTGTCCATGTAGTGGACTAATCCCCAGCACCCACTCCAGACAGTTTACCCCCTTTTGCAACTCTATCTCCACAGGACCTGACGCCCTTTTCTGTCCTTTTTGGGCACCTGCACTTGTGCACATGCCTATAGACATACATGTATACATATGATTAAAAAGTGCAGAATAAATTTTAAGAAAGAAATAAACTGATTTTAACATATTTTATTTCCCCACCCAAAGGTACTCCTGATATCAAGAACACAATAAACACCACCATCTTGCCATTACTTTATGAAAGCTGTCATATAAATATCCAGTTATATGGATATTTAATATTCTCTTATTCAGAGTCAAAGTTCCTAGAGGCATGAAACATGAATTACATTCCTATATGTCCATGAGAGCTATCAACTTATTTTGTTTAAGGTGTAACAGTGGGAATGGGACTTAATCCATCCAGCTGGGATAGCAGAATTCTATTACCATGAATTTCATAGAAAATACACACCAATGGTGAAAGGCCATTTGAAACCAACAAGGAGAATTTCCAGGAGTCATGTCAGTCACCAATATTACTGAAACCCATCCAGTGGCCTTTTTCTTGGTAGGAATACCTGGTTTGGAACATCTGCATATCTGGATCTCCATTCCTTTCTGTTTTGCCTATATCTTGGCTCTGTTGGGCAACTGTACCCTTGTCGTTGTTATCCAGGCAGACTCAGCCCTCCATGAGCCTATGTACCTCTTTCTGGCTATGCTGGCAATCATAGATCTGGTCCTTTCTTCTACAACACTGCCCAAAATGCTTGCTATATTTTGGCTCAGAAACCAAGAGATCAGTTTCCATGCCTGCCTTATCCAGATGTTCTTTCTCCATTCTTTCTCCATCATGGAGTCAGCAGTGCTGTTGGCCATGGCCTTTGACCGTTATGTCGCCATCTGCAAGCCCCTGCACTACACCACCATCCTGACCAAATCCCTCATCATCAAGATTGGCCTGGCTGCTGTGACTCGGGCTGTGACATTAATGACTCCACTCCCCTTTCTGCTCAGACGCTTCCATTACTGTCGGGGCACAGCGATTGCCCACTGCTACTGTGAACACATGGCTGTGGTGAGGCTGGCATGTGGAGACACACGCTTCAACAACATCTATGGCATTGCTGTGGCCATGTTTATTGTGGTGCTGGACCTGCTCTTTGTTATCTTGTCATATATCTTCATCCTTCGTGCTGTTCTGCAGCTTGCCTCCCAGGAAGCTCGCTACAAGGCCTTTGGGACATGCGTGTCTCATATAGGTGCTATTCTGTCCACCTACACACCTGTAGTTATCTCCTCAGTCATGCATCGTGTGGCTCGTCGGGCTGCTCCTCATGTCCACATACTCCTTGCAATTTTCTATCTTCTTTTCCCACCTATGATTAATCCCATTATCTATGGTGTCAAGACCAGGCAGATTCGTGATCATGTGCTCAGTCTATTCCGTAGAAAGGATGTGTAGATGCATAGCTCTATTTTACTCATCGGCCTAGTACTGCGTAGATGGCATGCTGGATAGAGAGGGAAACCTTTAAGATAACTGCAGAATCTCATTTGGCAATTCACCCATTTGAGAATTCCTTGGTACCCAGTTATTCACTGATCTGTACCCTAAGTCAGATTAGATAAGGTCTGTTCCATGTATTAGGAGCTGGAGGAGCCCATTTTCATAGGGGCATGTCATGATTGAAAAGACAATGAAACTTTCATAGTAAATATTGTTATTTACATGATAATAGGTAGTGGGCGTACTAGATAAGAGAGGCTCATACAAATGAAATTTTGCTGATTATTTCATCCAGAGTATGAATGAGTGTTGGAACATAGTTTAAGAATGGAGACATATGGGCAGGTTCCTGAGTGAGACAACTCCCAGAGACTAAGGAAAGAGTCTGTGACCTCAGTTTCTTCAGAAACTACAGCCTTGTTCTTGGATTATCCGTTTGTGCCTCTCCCAGCTGTAGTAGATAGGAGTGAGTTTACTTCAGATTATTCATCACAGCTGGCCATTGTTATTCACTTATATGACCCTATGGAAAAGCATTGTTTGTCATGTGCAACTTGTCTTCCACATGAGGCTTGTCCATGTGATTGAAGATTTTACTCATGTGACTCCTCTTAACCCTTAAATTGCTTTATACTCTGAATAAAGTTGGCTATGAGACTTTAGTTCACTTCATTTATCAGCTCCACTCTCTGAGGTCCTACTGCCTCAAGAGCAGTGACAAATGAGGAACTGAATTACTAACTCAGTAACTCATGGATCAACACCATCCAATATTGAAATTACTTATGTGATGCCTCAAAATGTTACAGCCTCTTCTTCTCCAAGCCCATCTTTCAATGTTACTCTCTCTGCACTTGATTAGCTTTATTTGTAAGAGAATATTATGACTTCCATTAATTAAAAAAAATACATCCGTTTGATTCACACTCATGGTTAATTCCTTTATTGGAGACTTATCAAGAGTCCTTTGATGTTCCTTTACATTAATTTATATAATTCTACATATAGTTTTAAAAAAACTTTACATATAGAGCAATGGATAATCTTTACCTCTTAAAGTTGACTAGCACATTTTATGTAATTCAATGATTTGGATCTTGTATAATAGTTTTGAAAGTAATGGGTGGGCTTCATGGGGCATTTTCAGGCATACCTTATTATTTGTCCTTCTTCCCACTGCCCCCTCTGCCTTCCTTACCATTTTCCTCCCCACACAGATCCCCTCTTTCATGTTGCGCGTACTTCACTACCCTTTGTCTCCCTCCTTTAAGACCTCTTCCCTTCCTACGGTTCCTTGTTTAGTTTGTATCTGAGCACACATACACAAATGTAAATCTAGATTTCATACATGAGGAAAATGTGTGGTGTTTGCTATGTTGTGTGGGATGGCTTGCAACTCACTACATAGTCCAGGATGGCCTGAAACTTCTCATCTTTGAACTTCAGTTTTTCTGATGCTAGTATTGCAGGCTTGTGCCACTACTAATACAACTGCTAATGGTAATTCCAGGTTTTTTTTTTTTTTTAGGATTGTTTTCAGTTATATAATATTTGGAGATTAAAATTAAATCAATTCCCATAGATTATTAAAAATATCATAGCCCAAACTTCCCAGTCAAGATAGTATTAGTTTACTATCTGGGTTATTAAAAATAAAATAATACTCCTCTTTTCTGAGACCTGCCAACATGGGCCGCATTCGCACCAAGACTGTGAAGAAGGCAGCCCAGGTCATCATTGAGAAGTACTACAAGCGCCTGGGTAATGACTTCCACACCAACAAGCATGTGTGCGAGGAGATCGCCATTATCCCCAGCAAGAAACTAAGGAACAAGATAGCTGGCTATGTCACGCATCTGATGAAGTGGATTCAGAGAGGTCCTGTGAGAGGTATCTCCCTTTTTTTTAAAATTAGATATTTTATTTTTTTAAAAGACTTATTTTATTTGTTTTATGTGTATGAGTACACTGTAAGTGTATAGATGGCTGTGAGCCATCATGTGTGTGGCTGCTCTCTGGCCCTACTCTCTCTGGCCTCACTCCCTCTGGCCCCGCTTGCTCAGGCCCTGCTTGCTCTGGTGTAATTCACTGTAGCTATCTTCAGATGCACCAGAAGAGGGCATCTGATTTCATTACGGGTGGTTGTGAGCCACCATGTGGTTGCTGGGATCCGAACTCAGGACCTTCAGAAGAGCAGTCAGTGCTCTTACTCGCTGAGCCATCTCACCAGCCCTAGATATTTTCCTTATTTACATTTCAAATGATATCTCCTCTCTTGGTTACCCCTCTGAAAAAATATCAAAACCAAAAACCAGAAAACAAAAAACAAACCCTATTTATTTCCCCTTCCCCCTGGTCATCAATCCACCCTCGCCCACTTCCTGGCCTTGGCATTCCCCTACACTGGGGCATAAACCATCACAGGACCAAGGGCCTCTCTTTCCATTGATGACTGACTAGGCCGTCCTCTGCTATACATATGCTGCTGGAGCCATTAGTCCTACCATGTGTACTCTTTAGTTGATGGTTTAGTCCCTGGAAGCTCTGAGGGTACTAGTTATTTCATGTTTTTGTTTGTCCTAAGGGGCTGCAAACCCTTCAGCTCCTTGGGTCCTTCCTCTAGCTCCTTCACTGGGGACCCTGTACTCAGTCCAATGGATGGTTTTGAGTCTCTACTTCTGTATTAGTCTGGCACTGTCAGAGCCTCTCAGGAGACAGCTATATCAGGCTCCTATCAGCCAGCACTTGCTAGCATCCACAATAGTATCTGGATTTAATGATTGAATGTGGGAAGAATTCCCAGGTAGAGCAGTCTCTGCATTGTCCTTCTTTCAGTCTCTGCTCCTTAGTTTGTCTCTGCAACTCCTTAGATGGGTATCTTGTTCCCCCTTCTAAGAAGGAATGAAGCATCCACACTTTGGTCTTCATTCTTCTTGAGTTTCTTGTGGCTTGTGGCTTGTATTTTGGGTACTCTGAGCTTCTGGGCTAATATCCACTTATCAGAGAGTACATGCCATGTGTGTTCTTTTGTGATTGGGTTACCTCACTCAGGATGATATTCTCCAGATCCATCCATTTCCCTAAGAATTTCATAACTTCATTGTTTTTAATAGCTGAGTAGTGCTCAGTTGTGTAGATGTACCACATTTTCTGTATTCACTCCTCTGTTGAGGGAGATCTGGACTGTTTCCAGTTTTTGGCTATTAAAAATAAGGCTGCTATGAACATAGTGGAGCATGTGTCCTTATTACATGTTGGAGCATCTTCTGGGTATATGCCCAGGAGTGGTATCTCTATCAAGTTGCAGGAAGAAGAGAGAGAGAGGAGAGATAATTATGTTCCTGAGGTCTCAGTCCTAGACCCGAAGTTCATTGAGGTAGATCCTGACACCAAGGAAATGCTGAAGCATCTGGACTTTGGCAGTCTCTCTAACCTTCAGGCCACTCAGCCTACGGTTGGGATGAATTTCAAAATACCACGTGGAGCTGCTTAATCTGTTATGCCATATTTTCAATAAACCTGAAAACAAGAAAAAAATACACATACTGAATTCTGGGGTAGGGAAAAATTTTCAGTCATACAGACACTACTCTTTTTGGTCCATGGTTCTTAATAGTTTATTGTCATGGTGGAAAGTGGATGTATAAAACCAAACCCCCTTCTCAGGGTGGGCCTGAGACTAAATACCTTTTTGTGGGGAGGAATGTCTGGGAAGGAAAGCTTATTGGCAATGCCCTCCGAACCTCTAGGTACCTCATTAGCATGGAAAACTCTGGTTTGAGCCTACTTGACTGTGGTCACGTCTCTTTTCCTGTTGCCCTGGTCTAAGATGTTAAGGATGCCTCATCTATGTGTGGAAGGGCTTGGGGTGTTGCCCTTATGTGACTGTTGGCCACAAATCTATGGGGGGCTGTGGCTATGTGACAGGAGCCTGGTGCTGGGAGCAGATGAAACTCCTACCTTCCCTTCAGGGTCTCCAGGGCTTCAAGCCTTTGGTTCAACCTTACCGGGCTTTCTGTCATGGTCTACTGCCCCACATCACATGATTGGTATTATTTCATGACTATGGGAGTTGAGGCAAAAGATAAGAAGACTAGAACTCTGAATAAAGATGATCTTGTTGAAATAGAACACTGTCTTTTGTACAGGAGTCACTGGACTATAGGATGATGCCCAAGATTATTTTTTATTTAGAACTAATCTGGAGGCTATTTTTATGAAAGGCTTTCCCTTTCTTTCCCTTCACTTCCATTCTCCCTCCTCTCTTCTCTTATTTCCTCCCCTCCCCTTCTCTCCTTTCCCTTCCTTTCTGTTTCAGCCCCCCCCCCTTATGTTGGGGTTAAACTCAAAGCTCAGACTTATCCTTAATGTTAAGGGAGAAGTTATCAAATTAGACCAGAGAACAAAGACACCAAATTAGTTTTTTTTTTTTTTTGAGGGTTTTTATGTATTGCCCTCACTGTCCTGGAACTCACCCTGTAGACCAGGCTGGCCTCGAACTCAGAAGTCTGCCTGCCTCTGCCTCCCAACTGCTGAGATTAAAGGCATGTGCCACCACTGCCCGGAAAATTCTTAGCTTTTAAAATCCAAAGTCTAGATCGAGAAGCACACAACAGAGTTTTAGAATGATTTGGGCAGAAGGCTGAGTTTTCTTAATGGCTTCATGAGGTTAAGCACCAAGACCTTCTGTGTCTGGTAAGAGAAGAGATATTTATTGGGACCATGACCTCTTTCTGTCAGGCTGAACTGTCAAGGTTCCTAGGGGCCCAGGGTTTTGCATCCTTAGCACTTCTTCCCTGGGATTCTAGAGACAAAGTGTTTGGCTGAGAGGGCAAGAGCAATGGTGCTGGCTGGTTTGTACTGAGGCCTGCAGTCAGGATGGAGGTCAGTAGGAGGTTGTGCAGCAGGCAGTCTCTGCCAGGGTCCTGCAGGGACACTACTGTCCTTTATTTCAGTCGATGAACAATACCAGACAGTCTCCTAGGTCTGGTTCTATAGGTCACAATATGAAAGAGTGCCATTCATTAGAGCACAAGATGAATCAGGCTTCGGGCCAGTGGAGACCCGAAGCAGAAGGTAATCCTCTTCCATGACTGCCTGATGGTAATTTTGTAAAAGTCCACTTCATCATCTACTGACGTTTCAAATTTAACACAAGGAAGAGGCTAATTAAAAAAAACATCCAGGAGAACTTTTGAGGCCTGTAATGGACTGAATTATAAATTAAAATTGTTTAAGAGAATTAAAGTTGGTTAGATTAGATTGTAAAGGGCTATTTTCTGTATCTTGTTTTCATTATAGTTTGACTCTAAGCTCCAGAGAATCTGAAGCTATGTTTTTTTATTAGATATTTTTAAATTTACATTTCAAATGTTATCCTTTTTCCTGGTTCCCCCAGCCCCAACCCCTGAATCACCCTATCCCATCCCCATTGGATTGTCTGCAGCTATTCTGTCATAAAGCTCTTAGTATAAAGCTGTATTTTAAAAGTTCAAACTTTCCATATGTACAATTACAAGGTATGAGCAGAACTTATGCATTATAATAGTGTAACTAAGTCAAAATTTCCCCAGCATCCTTCTCCCACAGGTTGAGTGTTCTAGTCCTTCATCATCTCCTATGCCTGAGCCAGCCTACCATCTAAAACAGATTCCCAGCTCTGAGAAGTTAAATGCGTATTTTCTGAAAGTGTCTTTTAGGTAAAGGCTGGTATGTAAAACTACTTTTAGTGCTTAAAATTAGATATGTAACTTCCTATCTTTTTGCAATAATTTGATTCAAGTTTGGCACTGGAATCAGGGACCTTGGTAGAATGGGAGAACAACTGCCCTTTGTTGAGACAATGGAAAAAGATTAATAAATGTCATCAAGACAATCTTGGTATTAGGGATAGATGGATGAAATCAAATTTGGGCCTAGTCAAGGGAGTACATTAAATATTAGAGACTTGTGTTATTCCAAGTTTCTCATTTATTTTAGTTTTTACAATGAATAGAACATTCTAGTTCTGGCTTGACCATTTGTTTTCTTGAATATATTTTCCAAAATACTAAAGTGATATCTTTTTAACCTAATATCACCCATTTTGGCCTTTTAAAAACTCATCATGACTCAGAAACTTGAATTCAAATGACTTAGAATTTGAAAAAAAAATTAGAACAAAAATGGACATAACCATGATTTGAAGCACTAGAATCAGGAGTGACTGCCTTTTCAAAGTGCATTACTAAAACTTTTTTTTTTTTCTTGGTTTTTTGAGATAGGGTTTCTCTGTATAGCCCTGGCTGTCCTGGAACTCACTCTGTAGACCAGGCTGGCCTCGAACTCAGAAATCCACCTGCCTCTGCCTCCCAAGTGCTGGGATTAAAGGCGTGCGCCACCACCGCCCGGCACTAAAACTTTTATGTAAGTGTTTTGAACAAGTCTCCTTGTGGAACTTTTGCAATCAGTAAGCACTATAGCAAAAAGGTTAAGTCATATAGCAAAAAAGTAGCAAGAAAAGTTCCCCAAAAATGACTTGGAAGGTTTCCAAGGTTTATCAACCACAAGGTCTTCATTTATTCCCTTCACATTTGACCCTTTATTACCCAAACCCCTTGATATCAGTCACATGGTTACCTTCTTTCTTTTACCACTTGATATCTCAGTGAAGCTACTGCCCCTCACATGTGTTATCTTAGGGCTTCTGAAACAGAATCTATGCCTTTTCCTGTCTCTTCTCTATTCCTCATTTGGCTCTAGGAGATGTGGTATATTCCATGTCCTTCTTGTCTGTTTAAATGGAGGATTGGCTTGGTTTAAAGACTCCTATAGATGGTAAAATCTCATTCTAAGAGATTTTAAATTACTCATTTGTGTTTTGCTTCTATCATCAGTAAATATCATTTGAATATGGGCAATTCAGAAGAATTTAAAATGTCTACCTATGTAACACATGCTTGAAAGTTTCCAACAAAGTTTGATGAACTATATTTAAGAACATAGTTCACTGGAATAGAATTCTACCATTTAGAGTTGTGCTTGATTACACTTGTCATAGAGAAACTGGGAATCTGATGCCACCAAAGTAAAGGATAGAAAGGATCTCAGGTTTTATGGATATATGCTTATTGCACTTAACTGCACAAATTAAATAGGCCAAAGGGGGTGGGTACAGTACAGGAGATTATGATTTATCTTCTTTCTCCACTTCAGGACCTTAGATTCACACTGCACAGAAAGTGCATGCTTGAACAGAATAGATGTTTGGCTGCTCTTAGGCTCTTATCCTCACAGTTTAAGTAGGACCCAGAAGTACTCTGTGCTTCCTTCTTATGGACATTGAATATTTACGTGTCCCTGTGTTGAGTTCCAGACTTAATAATATGCAAAAGTCTCTCTCGTATCTGCTTAGTGCGCACAGCATAGACAATTGGGTTGAGGATGGGTGGGATGAGGAGATAAAAGTTGGCCAAAAGAATATGTATATGGGAAGGCACATGACGGCCAAAGCGATGGGTGAGAGATGAAACAGCAATAGGAATATAGAAGACAAGGATGGCACAGATGTGTGAACCACATGTCCCTAAAGTTTTAAACCTGGCGTCAGAGGTGGACAATCCCAGCACAGCCTTGAAAATCATCACATAAGATGCAGTTATAGCTACGGAGTCTAGGATTAATACCAGGAAACCAATTCCCATTCCATATAAATTATTGACTCTTGTGTCACCACATGCCAAAGTGACCACAGCCATGTGCTCGCAGTAAGAATGGGCAATGATTTGGGTCCGATAAAGGGGCAGCCTCAGGCGAATTAGGAGTGGAAGAGGTCCAATGTAGAATACGCCTCGGAGAAGTGCAGCCAGCCCTAAGCGCCCCACCACGGCATGGGTAAGTACTGATGTATGGTGTAATGGGTCACAGATGGCCACATAGCGGTCAAAAGCCATGGCAAGAAAGATTCCCGACTCAACAGTTGCAAAGCAGTGGACAAAGAACATCTGAACCAAGCAGGTATCTAGACCAATGCTGCAGGCACCAAACCAGAAGATGGCCAATAGTTTGGGCATTGTAGAAGTTGACAGGACCAAGTCAATAACAGCCAGCATACACAGGAAGAAGTACATGGGCTGGTGCAGGCTGCGCTCTGTCTTAACCACTGCCAAGATGGTGATGTTCCCCACCACAGCCACCAAGTACATGGAGCCAAAGGGGATGGAGAGCCACATGTGCAGGGACTCCAGTCCTGGGATGCCGGTGAGCCAGAAAGAACTGGGTACTGAGCAGGCATTATTAGAAATGAACATGCTTGGGAGTGTGCGATACACAGAGGCACTCTTAATGTCAGGTTTCTACTTCTGTGAGAGATAATGCCCCTGACAGCTTTTGAATAGATTCTCATTTTCATTCTTGATAACTTGTGGCACCTACAACAAAGAAGAATTTAGAAAGCCAACTTGAAAGGTCACTATGTTACTTAATTTATAAGAACTATCTATGATGACAGTATTGCTAATCACAGAAACAAACATGCTCATGGTTTCTACAGTTGACTTTTAAAAATGTGGTATAGAAATACCCAGTATTATGGATTCATTTGATCAAGAAAGTTTATTTTGGAGTAACTTTTCCTAAAAAAATAAACAAAAAGGAAATGCAGAAATGGTTTCCAGGTAGTAGCTAAATGTAAATAATAAATAATGTGTTTAGTCAATAACTGTATATGCTTTTCTTGTACTGTATATACTGTTCAGAAACTTTGGTATCAATAATGTATACTAATTTTTATTCTAATGAAAAGTTGGAGCTATGTGTCAAAGTAAATAAAGCATTGCTTAAATTTTAATTTGTATATTTACTGATCTAGAATTATATTGATAACTATATATTTACTTGTATAATGTTTATATAATATAATAACTGAAGGGGACACTAGGAGGCATAATAAACTATGATTTAATATTATTAAAGTGCATGACATACTGAATTATATACTTAAGTTGAAAATGTCTGAGAAGATTTTCATTGTACTTTTTACCTGTTGATTTTTATGTAGATGGGATTATGGGTACTTTTAAGTTTCTTCCACATGTATAAAATATATATTTCATACATATATATATATGTATATATGTGTATTTATTTATATATGTTCTGTTTTAAAAATAAAGTTATAAATTACCAAAGGAAAGAGCCTTATTAGGAAAATATATTAATGAGATAGAATTATTATGGCTTGATATAGTGGTTGGGGAGATGGATCAATGTATAAAGAAGTTATATGATGGAAGGACGTAAATCCCCAGAACCTGTGTAAACCAGGCACAGTAACACACAGCTGTAATCCCAGAACTCCTGTGGTGAGGGGGAAGATGAGGATGTGTGATGGAAGCTGTCCTTTGCCTGTCAGTATGCACCTGCACACACACACACACATACAGACACACACACACAGACACACACACATATAGACACACACACACATACAGACACACACACAGACACAGACACAGACACACACACATACAGACACACACACAGACACAGACACAGACACACACACAGACACAGATACACACACATACACACACACATACAGACACACACACATACAGACACACAGACACAGACACACACACAGACACAGATACACACACATACACACACACATACAGACACACACACATACAGACACACACATACAGACACACACACATACAGACACACACACACAGACACACACACACAGACACACACACATACAGACACACACACATACAGACACACACACAGACACAGACACACACACAGAAACACACACAGACACACACACAGACACACACACACACACACGATATGGGACCTAATCTTATACAGAGAAAGATCTCATGTTTGAACTTGCTGGATTTCATGCCTAAACAGAATGAAGAATAGACAATTTCTTGAGTGGTTACTCTAGGGAAAGACTACTGTTAGTAAATTTTTCCACTTGTGATTTGACTGAAGAGGTCCATTTTTTTTTCTTGGAGTAAATTTCCTTAAGGTTTTGTACCATCTGCTACTGGAGAGTCATGAGGATGGAGTGAAGTAACTAAAGGGATAATGGACATGCCCTTGCATCAGAGTCCATGTCTCTTGGGTATCAAAGCACCAGATTGTACAGGTCTTGTCTGCTTTTTGACTTTCAGATGCATTGGCTAAAAGTCCTTATTTACATCCTCATTGTTCAGTCTGAGAGCTCAGAACAGCATTGATGCCCTTCCGTGTCTCAGACTTGCTCTCCAGATCTTTCTCCTCAAATACTTGTTAGTGAATTTTCTTCATGTGTGCATGGTGACTTTCTTCACACAGCTCTTCTTTCTGGGAAGTTTCTTCATTGCTTTTGTTTCCACCTAGGGTCATTTTCCCATCCTTTAAGTCCAGTTTCATTTCACCCTTTCCGAAGTCGTCTGTGACATCTTTACTATATACTTTAATCTATACTATAGTGTGTGTTTGCAATGGACCTTTACAAACTCCCAAATTGTCTCCAAAAAGCCCACATACATTTTAGTCCTTGTGTAAAATAGGACTAGCCATCTCATTTCAACACCAAGCAGGACTGAATCCCTATGTAGCCTATGAGACCACTGCCTCAGGCTTTGATACACAGTTCATGTTAAGGGCTTGTTTGCTTACTCAGAGGCTAGACTTTGGACAGATGAGGAGTGGAATCTTAAATTCACATTCTGTGAATCTTAAAATAGCTTGCAAGATTTTTTTATATTAAATCTTTGACTTGGATATTTGGATATGTAAATGAGTGTTGACATGTAAAGTTGCTTCCTCCAGGGTCAAATAAAATGTACAGTCTCCTTAGATCAACCAGTTAGTAAAGAGAAGGCAGCTCTAGGAGACTGCTCGAGGCACTGAGTTACTAACACCTCAGATTTGTCACCTCAGACCTTCATTGTACTCTCAGCAATTTATGTGAAGCCTCCTTTTCCATATGTAAAACAGGAAAAATGTTCACTGCAAATGAAAGGTTACAGAAAGAAGACAGGGGCTTTGATATGACAGCAGATGCCACTCCCTGAAACTCCATATGAGCAGCAGACTGTGAAATATGCATATTTAGCAAATAGGAAACATTTCTCTGTGCTTGTTACATCTCAGAGGATGCTTTGAAAGTGCAGGGATAGGTTAGATGGACCAAGACTTAAGGCAGTGCTTAGTCAATGACAGAATTTTAAAACTGGGAAATGGCTAATGTGCACTTTGAATGTACAACGTATCAAAGCAGAGAGGAGCTCATTTACTCAATTTCAGGGTACATCAGGATAGTGACTACTTGTCACTAAAGACTCTGAGTCCAGGGATGGTCTTAGCTGTAGTCTCTGTCTTTGCTTTGTGTCTGACCTAGTTCAGCCAATGAAGCTGCAATTGAGTATCAGGCTAGGACGAAGAATGTTGAAAATCTACCCATCCTATGTTTCCATCACATTTATAGCTGGCATCGTAAGTGTCAGTCTTAACTAGGTTGTGGCAACTAAATTACCTCACTTAATATAGAGCATTACATACCAATATTTCCTGCTTCTACAGAGATCACATTTTTACCTGCACAGTGGTGAAAAGCCTGCAAGCCCAGGGAGAGATGGTCTGATGGTCTGAGGCTTCTGAGAGAGGTGCTGCTGACATAAGCGGCGATTAGAAACAAGACCAACTTAGGTTTGTTTCCTAACTCTATTTTTGCTGTTGTACAAATGTAGGCAATTTATGTCTGATTTTGATTTTGTTTCCTGGTCTGTGATATGGGAGAGCCTGAGCATTTCTTCATGTGTTTGTCATCTCTATCAGGGCTAGGACTCCTAGCTGCTGAATAGTGAGTGCTATACTCAGCTCACCCACCGACTCCTCCACTCTCGCTTCCACTGAACAATCGGGGCTGCATCTCCAGGAGAGTAGTGAGTCTCGAACCTTCTTTGCCAACTAAACGACTATAACTGCTCTCGCTCTCACTCTCTTGCTCTTCCTCCCCCCTCACGCTCTCCCTCCCTTTCCCCTCCCCCTCTCAGTTTTTAATGAATTGACCTGTAAGCATATCCTATCCTTCTTGCTTTCATGTAGTCAGAAACATAAGAGTCTTATTTTGAAATGTCATGGCTAGCTTCATTAGCATGAATATTATTGATTGAAAAGACAGACAGATTCTGTTGGGATCAGTTCAGGGTAAAGAGATGCCAGATCCTGGAATCTAAGCCAAGAACCTCACTTGGGCTGCGGGAGTCCAGCCTTTTCTCTGCTGTTCCTAAATACTAGGCAACCCTAGTGATTTTTCTTTTTCTTTAACTCAACCAAGGACATATTTCATCAGCTCCCTGATGCTTCTGACTAATCCTACGAGGAAGAGAGCAGTTTCTGGCTCTAGAAGACTGCTTCCCATGGTTTTGCTCCCAATCATCATGAAATGTACTTACCCATGGAGCATGCCCACACAGCTGTAGACACAGCTGTTATGGTGGTTAGCTCTTATCTGAAGCTTGGAAAAAAATGTAGTTGAAAGCCAAGGGAAGGCCATGCCCCTGATCATTTTCTTTCTTCTCCTTTATGTAGGGTCTGAAAATAGCTGTTTATTTCCCAAGGGCTGCACAGAGAAATGTATATATTTCCCTCTGGATTTTAATCCCTCTTAGGAGCAGACTTGACTTCCTGTCCACTCTAGCTCCAAGGACAGGGAAAGAGACTTAGCTGTTTTTACCCTCTGGTGAGCTATTAGCTGGTACTGGGCTTGACGGCTTTCCCTTGGGCCTGGGATACTCACAGCCTCATGAGAGAATTCACAAGCGGGGTGGGGGAAACTACTAGACTGCATGTAACTCATGTAGGTTCTTGTCGTCACCACTTCTACAAAAAATACTCATCTTTGTTGGAGAAATAGCTCAGTGGGTAAAATTCTGGCTTTGTGAACACAAGGAGCTGAATTTGATCTCCATAATCTGGAAGTGGTAGTGCATTCCTGTAATCCCATCACTGGGGCAGGGAATAGGCAGATGGCTTCCTGGGTCCTGCTGGCCAGTTTTGTCTACTCAGTGAACTTGGGCTAGAAAGAAACCCTGTCTCAGAAAACAAGTGAATGACACACTAGGAATAACACCAGAGGTTTATCTTGAGCCTACATGCATGCAGAAGGCAGACAGGCACTTGAATGTATATACACGCACATGTACACACACACACACTCAAAAGACTTAATGTAACATCTGGCCTATACCAAGAAGAAAACAACTTAAAATTAAATGTTAATCATTTCATAAATACTGGTTTTTCCAGTTCATTTTGTTTAACCCAAATATTTACAGAGTGGAAATACTCTTCCAGGATAGTGAGAAGGCTATTTTCAGTTTTTCCAGCCAAAGTGGCACAGACATATTTTTTTATATTTCTGTCCAAGCATATCCAAGTCTATCCAAGGATAGACTTCTAATATGGAAACTAATGATTTTGCAAAGGGTCATGATGTAAGGGGAGGTGCTGATACAAGCTCTAGTTCCCTAATTGGTCCTTGACTTGCTAATAAAGAAGGCTGGGATACAATTGCTGGGCGGAAGGTACAGGTAGGACAAGTTGGCAACCTACAGATTGGGAAAAAAAATCTTCACTAACCCCACATCTGATAGAGGCTAGTATCCAAAATACATAAAGAACTCAAGAAAGTAACCACCAAAGAGCCAAACAACCCAATAAAAAAGTGGGGTACGGAACTAAACATAGACTTCACAGCAGAGGAATCTCGAATGGCTGAGAAGCACTTAAAGAAATGCTCAAAGTGAGGCTAGAGAGATGGCTCAGAGGTTGAGAGCCCTGGCTGCTTTTCTAAAGGTCCTGAGTTCAATTCCCAGCCCCCACATGGTGGTTAACAACCATCTATTGTAGAATAAAAATTCTTAACTAAGTCTCAAAATGAAGTCAACTATGCTCCTATAGAGTAGAGAAATCTTTGACTGCTTGTGAGGGACATAAACTTCACGCCCTTAGGCTAAGTGACTGTTCCAGGAACTTGAAAAACACCTTTCCTTTCCTGGAATAACCACAGAATGCCTTTCCTGGAATGACCACAGAACGCTCCAACACCCCCTGTGGAATGTCACAACGCCCTGGCTGGAATGTGACAATGCCTTAGGAGGTTGCCCGGAATAACCTGTACATATGACTCTACTGCTAGGTAAATAGGTGAATCTATGACTTGGAATTTACCCCGTTTCCTCTCTTTCCCTCCCCCCGGTTTGTGGTTTCTGCCTTTATAAACCTTGTAAAATCCCAGGCCGGCGTCAGACTCCTCTACTCCCTGCGTGGTGTATGAGTCTCGACCCCAGCATGCTGGCCTGAGCTCTTGTCCCGTCTTGCTTATAATAAAACTTGCTCGTGTGATTGCAGCAAGTCCGGTCTCAGTGTCTCCCTGGGTGCGCGGCAACCCCGAGATTTGAGTAAGGGTCTCCCTTTGGGAGTCTTACATTATAATGAGATCTGGTGCCTTCTTCTGATGTGCTGGCAGAACACTGTGTATATAATAAATGAATAGATCTTTTTTTAAAAAAGAAATGTTCAAAGTCTGTAGTGATCAGGGAAATAAAAAATCAAAATGATCTTGAGATTGTACTTTACACCAATCAGTATGGCTAAGATCAAAACCTCAGGTGACAACACATGTTGGCAAGGATGTGGAGAAAGAGGAACACTCCTCCACTGCTGGTGGGATTGCAAACTGGTACAACTACTCTGGAAATCAATCTGGAGGTTCCTCAGAAAATTAGAAATAAATCTACCTGAAGACCCAGCTATACCACTTTTGGGCATATACCCAAAAGATGCCCCACCATGCCACAGGAGCATGGGTTCCACTATGTTCATAGTGGCCTTATTTGTGATAGCCAGAAGCTGGAAACAACTCAGATGTCCCACAACAGAAGAATGGATACAGAAAATGTGGTTCATTTACACAATGGAATACTACTCAGCTATTAAGAATGAGGACATTCTGAGTTTTGCACGCAAATGGGAAGACTAGATAATATGCATCCAAAAGGACATGCATGGTATGTAATCACTAGTAAAGTGAATATTAGCCAAAAAACTACAGAATACTTAGAATACAATCCACAGAATTCAAGAAGGTTAAGAAGCTGAAGGGCTCAAGTGAGGGTGCCTCAATCTCACTTAGGAGGGAGAAGAAAGTAATCATGGGGGGCAGAGGAAGGGAGGGACCTAAGTGTGAGAGGGAACATAGAGGGGAAAGGAAGAACATGATCAGGTATTGGGGGGAACAGGACTGAAGCCCCGAGGGCTTCAGAAAGAATGGAAACACACCCTCGGGAGGTAGGAGGTGGGGGGTGGTGGGCTCTAGAATGCACCAGAGATCTGGGACGTGAGAGACTCTCAGGACTCGAAGGGAGGGACCTTAGATGAAATGCCCAATAGTGGGGAGTGGGAACTTGTAGAGTCCACCTCCAGTAGAAAGACAGGACATCATGTGGAGGGATGGTGTTACCATCCCACCATCAAAAACTCTGATCCAGAATTTTTCCTGTCTAAAAGAACTGCAGGGACAAAAATGGAGAAGAGCCTGAGGGAAATTAGGTCCAGTGACCAGTCTAAATTGAGGTCCAGCTCCAGGGGAGGCTCCAAGGTCTGACAGTATTACCGATGCTATGGTGTGCTTATAGATAGGAGACTAGCATGACTGCCCTCTGAGAGGCCCAACAAGCAGCTGAAAGAGTCAGATGCAGATACTTATACCCAGCCAATGGACAGAAAACTGGGACCCTTGTGGTTAAATTAGGAAAAAGCTGGAAGAAGCTGAGGAGGAGGGTGGCCACATAGGAAGACCAACAGTTTCAACTAACCCAGACCTCCAAGATCTCCCAGACTCTGAGGCACCAACCAGGCAGATACACCAGCTAATATGAGGCCCCCAGGATATATACAGCATAGGACTGCCTGGTCTGGCCTCAGTGAGAGAAGATGCACCTAACCCTAGAGAGACTTGAGGCCCCAGGGAGTGGGGAGGTCTACTAGGGTAGGGGTAGGGACATCCCCTTGGAGACGAGGAAGGAGGTATGGGATGAGGAACAGTCAGAGGTCAGACAGGGAGGGGCATAATGACTGGACTATAAAATAGATTAAATAATAATAATAATATTAAAATCACTACATAGGTGATGAGTAAAAACATTTAATGACATCAGACTTGCTTTTCTGTTTCAAAATATGCACATACATGCATTTTCGTATCTTCTCATTTTTGTGCTTTGAAAATTTTATGCAATGTATTTTGACTGTACTCCCCCTCCCCCATTCTTCCCGCCTTCCTTGACCACTCAACTTTGTGTCCCATTTTAAAACAAACAAACAAACAAACAAACAGATAATCAAGTAAAGTTTCTTTCTGCCCATCTTTCTTGAATGTGTGGCCTTCACGGGAGGGTGGCTTATCGCACCAAGAGCGTACCTTTAAGGACATACACTTTCCTTCTCAGCAGTGGTCAACTGCTGACGGGTCCTGAGCGAGGGGAGGGATTTTGTGTTTACTTCCCCTTCCACACTGTGAGTTTATGTGGCTCAAGCTTGCACGGGTCTTATGCATGCTGTCTCAGCTGCTTTGAACTCCTAGGTGCAGAAAACCCTTGTTATTCCTGATATCATCTTGTTTTCAGGTTGGGTGCCCTCTCCTGGAGAGGGTTAGAATGATGGTATTTTCTCCTGATTCTTAGGTTGAATATAGGCATCTTTTGAAAAAACACATATTTTATTTATTTATTTATTTATTTATTTATTTATTTTTGGTTTTTCAAGACAGGGTTTCTCTGTGTAGCCCTGGCTGTCCTGGAACTCACTCTGTAGACAAGGCTGGCCTCCAACTCAGAAATCTGCCTGTCACATATTTTATTTTTTAAAATAAATATATTTAAATAAAAATAAATATTTTTATTAATATGTATATTTGAGACCATTTTGTGGAGGAAAGGCGATACCTTTAATATAGTTCTTCACATACAATGTATACTTTTCTCTGTTAATTGGGAAGATGAAAAGATTCTGAGTCAATTATTATAGTCTCAAAAACATCTAGAATACAATGCAAAATTATTCAGTTATGAAAGTCTCATGTGATGAACTAACTTTACCAATGGTAGCGTTCACGTGTCTGAGGTCAGAATGATGAACTCAGAAGCTACATAAGAACTTGTGTGGAATAAAGTTTCCATTTCTTTACTTGGCTGTATATATTCATGCATACAGACTCCAGAAAGAATGCACATACTTGGGCAACAACTTCATGCAGAGTGTGATTGGGGTTTGAGGTTGGAGTGAAGCAGGTTGCAGGCTCCCCACCTTCTTCTGGGGCTCTCTAGCTGCAGGATGCCACGGAGAGTGGAGAAGACTGAGTCCTCTCTGTGGTGACTTTACTGCATCGTCCTCTTTCCTAACTCACTGGATTCTGACTTGAAGGATGAAGCCAGTGTCTGCTGGGATCTCGAGAGCTAACACCTCCTAGAGAATCTTGCTGATGGGGATAGTGCTATTTAAGTATGTTTCACTATCTTATATACAAGAACCTAAGTTACAAAACTACACAGGATGTAAATATTCCATTTTTTTTTTTTTACTTGAAGATAGAGTTGGAACAGTTTGAGGTCACACAGATTCAAACCTTTAGTGCTTTGGAGACTTTTTGCCCCATGCTTTACAACATGATGCCTCCTAACCCATCAGCACCCCTTTAAGGTACTCTAAGACAAAGTGCTTCCCCAGGTTGGCTATACTCCTTTGTATAGGAATGGCATGTTTTGTAGTGTTAGTGCATATAAGTGAGTGTGGAGTGAAATATCTCCTTTACGACTATACATGATTCTTCCTATTTAATGTAAACCAGACATGGAAAAAAGTCTCCATCTACTTTTTGTGGTATTGTCCTTTGATATAACTTAGTGTTAATTCAGGATTCTCACAGCCATCCATTGGACTGAGCACAGGGTCCCCAATGAAGGAGCTAGAGAAAGGACCCAAGGAGCCGAGGGGTTTGCAGCCCCTTAGGACAAACAACAATATGAACTAACTAGTACCCTCAGAGCTCCCAGGGACTAAACCACCAACCAAAGAGCACACATGGTGGGACTCATGGCTCCAGCTGCATATGTAGCAGAGGATGGCCTAGTTAGTCATCAAGGGCAGGAGAGGCCCTTGGCCCTGTGAAGGTTATATGTCTTAGTATAGGGGAATGCCAGGGCCAGGAAGTGGGAGAGGGTGGGTTGGTGAGCAGGGGTAGGGGGGAGGGAACAGGGGTTTGTTTTTCTTTTTATTCAGAGGGGAAACTGGGAAAGGAGATATCATATGACATGTAAATAAAGAAAATATCTAATAAAAAAAAAAAACCTTAGGGTTTACAGCCTTCATAAAGATGGACCTCCAATCACTTCTGAGTCTAAGAAGACTCACCTATACTTTGGGAACACTTTTTGATTTCTGTATATTGTCCCCAGAATATATGTGTCAGCTTCAGGGAGGCCAGGACTGGGGGACAGGAGCAGGTCTTCTATTTAAGAATTATGACTCAGAAGGTCTGTCCCTCCCTTTCTCACTTTGAAGCAGCTACGGCACTCTGGGGTGAGCTGTGATTAAGGCCGGATTCTCTGTCCATCCTCTTGGGGACAGGTGTGCGTTGGACCCTGAGCTACTCTACCACTCTCGGTGGAATTCCAGAGATTGTTGCGCAGAGTGTTTATAAGTTCAATGCCTCTGAAGCAGTTATAAAGTCCTGGGCTTTTCTGATATGATCCAGTCTTGGAAAAGCATCTCCTGAAGAGGAAACAAGAAAAAGAGCAGGGACCACCAGGAAGGCTTCTAGCTGATTAGGATGAGGGTCGCTGAGATTCCTGAGCATCCAACTTTACATCATGACCCTATTTAAGTCTCCAAGGTAAGAACCAGAGGGAAGGAACGTTCTTGAAAGTGCACTAAAAGGGTAGGGGCCTCATAGACTGCACATGAGGTGCTTGGAAAATCTTTTTACCACAACATTGCAAACACAAGTCTTAACTTTAAAACATCTCTCCAGTCATTTAAATAGACATAACACACTATTCTCATGAAACCGAGCTGTGCACTGTCCTACTGAGGAGTTTAAAATAGAGAACAGCAAAAGCATTGGCCTTCTGGCACTTGCATTGCATTTGGAGAAACATTCACATCAGCAGATCAGAGAATTCTGCATTGCAGGAGACACCTAATTAAGGGTTAAAGCAGGCTCTCCTAAGATAATAATTAGGCCATGGCAGGGGGATTGCAAAAAGTTACTGTCTCAATGCCAGGAAATAGCATGGATAATCTTCAGAGGTAAAAGAACGTAAAGAGTTGACAAATATTCACCCACACTGGAAGGGCTGGTAACGGGGATGTATCTGGATAAGAGTCTCAGGGAGAAGACTGTCTTAATGTGAATACTCACCTCTTGCCATCTCTTTGAGGCACTTTTGCAGCCTCCTGGCATATTTAGGGTACACAGTTTGCTTCTGACCAGGGGGCATAAGGAGATATTTAGTGCTAGATCCTAGAGAGAAGGCTGGCTTCTCTTATGCAGCTCTCCAGCCCTGAGTAACCTTTTCACTGCTGTGAGTATTCAGAAATGGCCTGAAGAGATGAAATGGAGGTGGAATATCCAGCAAGATAGCTCGGCGTGTGGTCACGTATAATGAAGAGGAAGAAAGATTCTACAGTGCAACTTATCTGCCCAAATCTAAAAGGGAATTTCCTCCCCAGGGCAATAGTGTAGTGTCTTTCATGCAGTGGGAGGGAGGGCAGAATCTGAAATAGCTCTCTCATGAATGCAATAGTAGCAATGTCCGTGCAGGAGAATTGTGGGTACAAAAGCACTCATCTGACAGTCCTGCCTAGTTTTCCATTCAGGGACTTCACTGGAGCAAATCAAAACTATTCTGTTTCACTTGAAGCCTTGCTTAGTGTAATATGCATAAGCAATGAAAGTCATTTGGTTAGAAGCAGAGGCAAAAGGGACAAGTCTCCATTAATTATAAATCTCAAAGTCATGGACAAGGTTAACTAGACTTTGCCTTGACATTGCAGCTGTTTTCCTTTAGATTCAGCTCTGTGACTTGTCTACCTTCAGATTTTATGTCCCACTAAGGAAGCAATCTGCCTGTCAAGAGCCAATACTGGGTAAAGGTTGTGTATTGATAGGATCTTATCTGATATCGTGGAGACAAGAAAGGGACCCTCTGCAGAGATGCATTGTTGGGATTATGAAGTATCAGGATGAATCATGAGCATGGTTACTTAACCCAGCTGTAGTTAGCAGAACACAGAAGGGGCCACTTATATCTCCTGTTGGTTCCTTGTGTTGGCAGGGCCCAAACAGAAACAGGGTGATTTCTTCACAGTAACTACTCCTTGGAGAAAACTTGCTGGAGCTGAGATACGAGGTCAGCCTCTTTGGACTATGTGGTAAGTTGAGGCTTAATCTGACAACAATAGTCAACTATTTAGCTTTTTGTTGTTGTTGTTGTTGAAATACAACTAGAATCAATTCACAATAATGTTTAAAAGCTGTAGCCCAGAGGTGTTGTTATGATGATGGCAAACTGTGTCCAATGCAGTAGTGATAAGCATCATCTCTTTCATCTGATACCAGTGTGCAAAAATAAGAATATGTTCACAAGCCTTCAAAGAAGTTGGAGCTGTCCATCACAGGGAGCTGTGATAGGAAAATAGCTGTCTTATAAGCTTGTGGTGGTTTAATACTCCTTTCCTTAAAATGGGCTCACCATCAAGAGTCATAGAGATTTCTAGCACTGATTGCTAATAGACCTAGTGTTAGCAATAGCTGTAAAAATGAGGAAGTCTATCACAGGACCGGGAAGGAAGGGTACTTCCCAGCTGGTCTCTGAAGTCACTGTGGAGAGTCAGGGTGGGCCTTAGCTAGGGTGAGTCTGTCTTAGGTCTCTTACCCTGTGAGCTGGGAATCCTCTATTTGCCCCACCAGGTCTCAGCACAGTGCATTTAGAAAGTGAACACTTGTGGAGAGTCTCCTGCTTCTGGAGGGGCCCTGCAAACATGAGCAATCAACAGGAGACATAGGGGTAATAAGGGAAACCGGAGACTTCCTACCAGGCAAGTTTGATGATGTCATTTCCTTCTATCCAAAGTCCCAGATCTTGAAAAGTGGCCCCTCCTATGTTCTGCTAACTACAGCTGGGTTAAGTAACCATGCTCATGGTTCTTCCTGATACTTCATGATCCCATCAATGCATCTCTGCAGATGGTCCCTTTCTTGTCTCCACGAGCATGCTGGGTATTCTCTTGTGGGTATCAGATAAGATCCTATTGGTACACAATCTTTACTGATCTTGACAAGCAGACTGCTTCCTTAGTGGGACATTCTTAGTAAGATCCTTCTAATACAATCCTCAAAGCCACTTTATAGTATATCTGGAGGGATAAATTACCAAATGGATTCATATTTGCCTCAGGGTGATTCATTTATTGATGCAAAATATCACTCACTGAGGATCATACTAGCAGAGAATTCATCTATTCATTTAAACACATATTTTTGATTTTGCTTGTTAATTCTATGGGGATACTATAGTGTAACATGAAATTCCATGTAGTATGAAATTTCACAATTTCTTCTAAATGTTGTGTAGCACTGTATATTCAATGACGTTTATTACGTGGCCCAAGAATATTGTTTTATTTTTTCTTTCTAGTGGAAAACATCTTGCTACATTTGGGGACACAAATGAGATTTATTTATATATAACAATGCCGACTTTTCATAATGTATGCTCAGTACCCAGTTCTTTGTGGCTCACCGGTATCCCAGGACTGGAGTCCCTGCACATGTGGCTCTCTATCCCCTTTGGCTCCATGTACCTGGTGGCTGTGGTGGGGAACATCACCATCCTAGTTGTGGTAAGGGTAGAGCGCAGCCTGCACCAGCCCATGTACTTCTTTCTGTGCATGCTGGCTGTCATTGACCTGGTTCTGTCTACTTCTACTATGCCCAAACTTTTGGCAATTTTCTGGTTTGGTGCTGGCAACATTGGCTTGGATGCCTGCTTGTGTCAAATGTTTCTTATCCATTGCTTTGCGACTGTCGAGTCAGGCATCTTCCTTGCCATGGCTTTTGACCGCTATGTAGCCATCTGCAATCCATTGCGTCATAGCATGGTGCTCACCCAGACAGTGGTGGGTCGTTTGGGGCTGGCTGCCTTCCTCCGAGGAGTTCTTTACATTGGACCCCTACCACTTATGATCCGCCTGCGGTTGCCTCTTTACAAAACCCGAGTCATCTCCCACTCCTACTGTGAGCACATGGCTGTGGTTGCCTTGACCTGTGGTGACAGCAGAGTTAACAATGTCTACGGATTGAGCATCGGCTTTCTGGTGTTGATCCTGGATTCAGCGGCCATTGCTGCTTCCTACGTGATGATTTTCAGGGCTGTAATGGGGCTGGCCACTCCCGAGGCTAGGCTTAAAACTCTGGGGACATGTGGGTCTCATATCTGTGCCATCCTGATTTTTTATGTTCCTATTGCTGTTTCTTCTCTCATTCACCGGTTTGGTCACCAGGTGCCACCTCCAATCCACACTCTGCTCGCTAACTTCTACCTCCTCATTCCCCCTATCCTCAATCCCATTGTCTACGCTGTTCGTACCAAGCAGATCCGGGACAGGCTTCTTCAGATCCTAAAGACAGGAACCAAGATCAGATGACTGCTGCTTCCTCTTCTCTCTCACATAAATTCACGGAGAAGGCATTCAAGCATAGATAGCTATTTCCCAAATGGGAGCCCCAGTCTGAGCCGCTCGTTGGGTCCAGCCTTTATAGTTCCAAAGGAACAGCGAGGAGTGCACAATTCTGAATCTTCTAGAGGTGGAGGATATGTATCTTTTTATGACTGGAGGACGTTTGGATTTTGAAGATGAATCAGCAACACCAATGAGATGAACAACGAATAAATAGCACTTTAAAAACCCCACATTTTCACACAATTCTTATCCTCTCAGATGTTATAAGGGTTTAGTGTTCCATTTTTATGTATAAGGATATAGTAAAAGTTGCTTTATAATCTACGTGCAAAATGACTTAAGCACTCTAGCTCAGTGTTTTGGTTGAAATTTATAACACACTTCGGGGTCACTACTAACCCTTTGTATTCAGTTTGTTTTTGAGACATCTTTTCATAAGTACATTGGAAAAGCTTGCTCATTACAAAGTCATTGTAGCTATAAAAAAGCCTGAGTTATTTATTGGCACCTGAAGTGCTGCTAAAACAGATTTTAATAATACAACATGGTATTTTAGAAGATTGAATTGTACAACCAATAGGGTACAGACATGGGTTGACAAAAGGTATTGTTTTAATAAGAAAGTGACTGTATTCGCCAATTGCCCTTGTGGTCTTTGCTCTTTTTGAATCACATGATGCTCCAAGGAAGAGAAATCATCTCTCCCCACTCCATGAACCCTGATCCATTGGTATGATTCCTATGCAAAGGGGATCAGTTTAATATGAAGCTGCAATTTACAGACACATTGGTTCTACACATCTTTGTTTTACTCAATCAGTACTTCGAAAATCATTGTGCTGGCTAGTGTTTTTGTCAACTTGACACAAGCTAGAGTCATTTAAGGAGAAAATGAGAAAATGTTTCTATCATATTGACCTGTAAGCAAGCCTGTGGGATGTTTTTTATTTGTTTGTTTTTTGTTTTTTGTTTTGATTAGTGATTGATGTGGGAGGACCAGCCCATTGTGGGTGCTTGTCATCCCTGGGAAGATGGTTCTGAGTTATATAAGAAAGCCAGCTAACAAACAGCATCTCTTCATGGCTTCTGTTTAGACTTCTGCCTCTATGTTCCTGCTCTAAAAATAAAGTAAAAAATTCTATAAGTCAATCAAAGATTTCCAATGGAGTGTAGGCCGCTATATCAACAACACTCCAGGGCAGGCCCTATGCCCAGGAGTAGTTGACCAATACAAAATGGACTACATGTTTCTTTTGTGTGTATGCTTTGTTTTATTGTGGTAACTTTGTTTTTTTGTTTGCTTTAACTTGTTTTGATTTTTGTTTTATGATTTAGAGAGAGAGAGAAGAGAGAGAGAGGAAGAGAGAGAGAGAGAGAGAATGAGAATGGAATTGGGAGAGGGGAAATAACTATATAAATATTTTTAAAATAAGAATATTTAAAATGATTCATTTAGATTGAAATGGAAATCATGGGTCAGTTATTACAGCTATACAAGAGAAGAAATAAATGGAGGTTGAGGCTTATCAGAGCTAAAACATCACATTGAAGGCATACTATCAGCACTGGGGCAGAGTGACTTCAAAGGCTAAGGCACACTTGGATGCTTGAAGTAGATGTGAACATAGCCAAAATAAAAAAAATATATACATAATGTGATAATTTAGATTAAGAAGAAACCAAGCATTTATTCAAAAATAATATAGTATCAAATTAATTAAGCAATAAGCAGTCAACCCTCCATATTACATCTAGGAAAGAAAAACATCAAAGTGTACATCTGCATACACAGTAGAGTGGAAATCTGCTCCGTGTTGATATTTGTTTTTGCCATTTTGTGAATCAGTGGAATAATTTACTCACTGAAGGACTTCTTGGGTGAGACACTAATTACTGACACTGCAAAGGACATAGTTCTGGTAGCTTCTTTTTAAAATGACACAGAGTGTTCCTTAAAAGGTTTGGTCCTGGTTCACTGTAAGCAGGTCACTATAGTCAGATGATAAGCCATTTGCAGGGTGTGTTTGTGTGTGTGTGTGTGTGTGCGTGCGCATGTGTGTGTGTGTATGCATGTGTGTGTGTGTGGGTGTGGGTATGTGTGTGTTAGAAGGTGAGGGTGTGGAAACATGATTTAATGATAATAAGCCTTCAATAACTTAACCCTGCATATAATGTCTTTCTGATACTCCATTTTAAAGAACAATGTTAAAGACTGAGGATGGGAATTATGCCCAAGTGGTTAGACAACACCTTAATCTGTGCAAACAAATAGTTGCCTCATTTAGTCTGCATAAGTTATTTTATTCATGTTGGTGACAGGACTTCCCCCTCCCATGGTTCTCCTTCTCTGGAAGAGGAGGGATACTTTCCATTCCATTGTCTTCAAATAGAAGTGTGGCAAGCATTGGTCATGGTCAACAAAGAAGGGAAATTACTAAAGTGAAAACAAGCCCAACAGACTGGACTCTTGTCCAATATAGAGTCAATACCAAAATAAACCACGAGCAAGACAAGAGTACAAGAGACACATTTATCTTCCCCTTCCCCTGTAACTCCCATTCTGCAGTTTTCTAGGACAGAGAGGATGAAAATGTTTCAACAACGACTTTAGCTTCTGTACTTTGTTTTGCTCCTTGAGCTTCCATTTTCTTTATTAAAATTTTAGAAGTATTTTTATTTTATTGTGTTAACGTTTTTACCCTTCACACATTAATTTTGTAGCCGTGAGCAGCTATGTAAACAGGGTTCCTGAAAGAGAGGCAGGGGCCTGGGGAAAATAGGGGAATTGGACTGCGAGAGAAACAACCAGACCAAGTCAAAGGGTTCCGATCAAGGTCCAACGTGTATTTCAGAGTTTGAGAATATATAGGCAGGGAATCCCATCCCCTAGTAAGCCAGGATCTTGTGGCCTAATTAGCATAAGCAGCTCAGCAGGGCGAGGCAGAGAAGCAAGACAATAGGCTTTCTTTATCTCAGGAACTCCGCCCAAGTGGGCTAGCTTCTTTGTGGCAAGGACAAGGTCTGGTTCAGCCCGCTTGAGCCTGAGGGAGGTCACAAATTTTGTCTACACATTTTATTTAATTAGTGAGCAATCTTTTTGCCTTTGCTTCCTATTTTTCCTTGGTGCCTCCCCACTCCCTTTCCTTTATAATCTTAGCAATATCTTAATTTTTGTCATCATCTTATTATTATTGTTGTTGTTGTTATTAAAGAGGTCCTTTGCTTTCATTTCTTATTACCTTCTTACATTTATCTAATTTTATTTTTGAAATGAAAAATCTGGGGAAGATTTTTCTTTCACTTTTATTTTATTGTTGTTTGCTTTTTTCTGTCCTCTCTTAAAAGTAGCCTGACCATACGACCCTCAGACAAAACTTAGAAGTATTGAAGCCAACAGATATGCCAATAACAAAACAAAACTTGCAAGAAATATGAGAAAGCATAACAACATGACTCCACTGAAGGATCAAAGCTCCTCAGCTACAGATCTCCAAACTACAGGACTAAGGAGATGTCCGCTGAAGGTCTTAGACAAACAAGAGACAGGAAGGAGCCTCTCATGTCCACAATAGCAAACCAGCAAACGCCCAATTCTGATAGGGGATAGAAACAAACAAACAAACAAACAAACAGTAATCTAACAAAGCAAAAAAAAAATTTAAAAATTACAGGAATCAGTAAACATCTCTCAACAGTAACCTTAAATGCAAACAACCATAAGTCACTAATAAAAAAAAGGATAGACTAGCTGATTTGATTAAAAAACACAGTCCTATTATCTGTTTTCTTCAAGAAACACATCTTACTGGCCAAGGCACTCACAAATTAAGTCAAAGTTTCAAGTAAATGGAAGCTTGAAAGCAAACTGCTGTAGTTGTTTTTATATGTCATAAAGTAGACCAAACCAAAATTATAAGAGTTCAAAAGGCCACTATATATTAGTAAGGGGAAATGGACTAAGAAGAACAATAATTGTTAATATATTTGTTGAATGTTAGGGCTTTCAATTTCATAAAATGCTGATTATCACAATATTTCACATAGGTGCTTATGTAATCATACTGGATGCCTCCAAGATTTCATTCTCATTGAAACCAACAAAGAGACTTTAAAGTTAAGCTATATGATACATCAAGTGTAATTAACAGTTATCTGTAGAAAATTCCAGCTAACTGAATAACTTGCAATTGTGAGCTGAATGAGCCTTTGTCAGGCTATATAATTTTAGCAACACAAAATGAAACTAAGCCAGGTATCTGTGTGGTGCCATATGGTTTGCCAAGGGTGAAGTGCATGACTGATTTTCTGATGGGACTTAGGGACTGACTGACAAATAAACCCTCAAAGCTTTCCTGACTATAGTATGGGCACTTCCGTTATTACTATTAATAGCATTGCAGTCCCTATTTGTTGAAAAATTATGAACTAGGTATTATAAAATTGAATGAAGTTTTATACTATAATTATGGAGTTTGTGGCTACTTAGTCTACATAGTGAATTCTAGGCTAGCAGGAGCTAATAGTAAGACCCTATTTAAAAAACACACACACACACAACACAAAACACAAATATGACCTATAAAAATCAATGAGATGTAATATAAGCAGATATAAAAATACATTCTCCTCAATTTTGACTCAGATATGAAGTAACAGAGAAAAATCTATTAGAGGAGTAAAAAGTAAAAACTTGAAAAATAAAGCTAAACATATTTAAAATTTGCTAGTGTTTATTGGTTAACTTTTAACAAATAGGAATCTTAAGAAAAAATGATGTGGGGATCTGAAAATCAGACCTTTGGTAAAGGTCAATGACCTAGAATAGATGATGTGTCTCTATCAGAGCACTGACTTCAGGAGACTTACTAAAATGATCCAACTCCAAGGAGAATTATTCTGTATTTTGGAAACTTCTCCATTTTCATTTTTTCATTTCCTTCTCTCTATATATATGTTAGTTGAACAAAATAAAAGGGTTGACTATCATGTTTTCGTATACACTCTGCCCTTCTTTCTACAGTAGAGAGATAGTTTAATGATGAATTCTGTTGGCTTTTTTCAATAGGAGATATTGATGGCACAAAATAAAATTCCTTGGAAAATATGAGGTTCTAGTAAAAATAAACTCTAGGACAAAGGGCTGCTGGTTAGAACTTTGTTTGTGTATTGACACTTACTTGTGTGCATATATGAATGCATGTTGGGCACACCCATATATACAAGCCTGACTTTTCCTTTATGCCCCGGTGGCATTCCCAAAACACTCCTTGGCTTTGTGAATCTGTACACTTGCTCACTAGGTTTTAACCAAAAGGAATTTTGAGGTTGCAATCTCTGCAAACATTTGCAGATTTCTAGTGTTGCCTAAAGTTTGTGTACTTGTTGACTAAATCACCTCTTGATTTCCTGTTTCACTTTCTTGAGCTGTCTAACATATGCCATAAGCCATTTTAGGTATAAAATGTGTGCAAACATGTTACTTTTATTGGAATTATATAATGCACACACACACACACACACACACACACAGACACACACACACACACATGCCACCTTATTAGTTGGTGTATATCCTGGTTAATGCCACATCCTTGATGTTGCAGCAGTGATCCCCTGTTGCCTCCCCCCTCCCCATGCCTGCCACCCCGCCCTCTCCCACTTTCTGGCCCTGGCATT
>NW_022196904.1:91663975-91668821 GCF_008632895.1 Mastomys coucha
TATGTGACGGGAGGAATTTCTTTTCTGGTCCAGTCGATTTGGGGTTCTATAGGCTTCTTGTATGATCGGCAGCAGTGATTTTTAAACAGGAGTTGGTTACAACAGTGCTTCTAAAATGTTAATGTGTATGCAAATCACTTGGGAGGTCTTGTTAAAGTGTGCTGATTATTATAGCCTGGAGGTAAAAGAATGTTTCTTTTTTCATTTTCTTTTTCCTTTTAACAAGCTCCCAGGTGATATAATACTTGTTTGAGGGCCATGCTTTGTGTAGCACTGAGTTACAAAATCTTGGTAATTCCCTACACTAAATTGAAGTCTAATCTTTAACATTTATACAAATATTCTATTTTTTGATGAATATTATCTTTATTAGTGACCATAATGATATGTATTTGTGAAGGATTTCACTTGATCTAGACAATATGATAAACCCTGCATATGTAGTTAATTAATTTTTTAAAAATATTGTAGTAAATAACATGTTATATATGAATTCCAATTTACCAATGAAGAAATTCATGTAGAGGGACATTAAATCACCTGGTTTGAGGATAATAAATCCCTTTGTTTAAATGACATGTTGGTAGGTTTTATTTTGTAAACATTCATTAGAGATGTATCAAGCTACTGTGTTTGGCAAATGAAGGATACTGTGTAAATCATTCTCTTTAAAATTATTATTATTATAAAATATCTCATGTATCTCATGCTAGTTTTCAATTCTTAGCTATAGCTAAGGAAACCTTGAACTTCTGACCCTCATCTTCATGGGTGTTTATGTGTTGCTGGGAACTGAGACCATAATGAAAACACTAGAAGAAAACAGAAAGAAAATCTCTCAGGATCTTGTAATGTACAAGGCATTTCAGACAAGACTTGAAGGGAAACAGAAACAAAAAGCTAAAGTTTTACAAAGAAAAGAAATAAAAAATCCAAAGTCACAAGACGTAGAGTTGAAGAAGGTATTAACAAACTAAAAAAATAGTGAGAAAAATGTTTCTGTGATCTATTGTACAGTAGGATAGCTACAAATAAAAAGAATATTATTCATTTCAAATGTCTATATGTAAGTATTTTAGAGGATAGAATAAATGTTTTAAGACATATGTTTAAGTTGACTTAACACTATGTAGTGAATGTATACATGTAATATTACATATTACTGTAATATATAATTTTAAGTTTTTATATATTAGCTAAAATAAACTTAATAAAAATTGTATAAAAGAAAATAAAGTTCTGTTATATATGCTCAATTATGGCTAAGAAAAAAGTATCACTACATAAATTATTTCTATCTGACATGTGATTATTTGCTGTGAATACACTTATGTAGAAAAACAAAGGAGCTCTAAAGGAGCAAGAAAGGCAGACTTACAAAGGCACAGACTGTAGAAACTGGCTGTTGTAGTAAGAATGATCTCAAATCGAAAAAATTCCTGACACAAAACATCCAGGAGACCTGGAACACCATAACAGATTAAACCTAAAAATAATAAGAGTAGAATAAAGAGAATAATCTCAGTTCAAAGACTCAGAAAATATTTTCAACAAAAAGATAGCAGAAAAAATTTCCTTAACTAAAGAAGGAGATGTCCATAAAGGTACAAGAAATATACAGAACACCAAATAGAGTGGAGCAGAAAAAGGTCTCATTGCAACACAATAATCAAAATAATACGCATATGGAACAAAGAAAGAATATTAAAATCTACAAGGAAAAAATAGCAAGTAACAAGGCATACCTATTAGAAATACACCCAATTTCTCAATGGAGACTCCTAAGGCTAGAAATACTTAGAGAGATGTCCTGCAGACTCTAAAAAGACCATAAATGCCAGTGTACATTAATATAACCAACAAAAGTTTTAATCACTATAGATAGAACACATAAGATAGCCCACGAAAAAGTCAAATTTAAACAATATTTATTCACAATCTAGTCCTATGGAAGGAAAACTCTAACACAAAAAGATTAACTACACCCATGAAAACACAAATAATCTTATACCACCAAAACCAAATGAAAAGAAAAATACACACACACACACACACACACACACACACACACACACACAAAACTTCCAACAACAACAAAAACCAGGAGTTAACTATTATTAATCATTGATATCTCTCAAAACAATGGACTTAATTTCCCAATAAAAAGACACAGACTAACAGAATGGGTGTGAAAACAGGATCTATCCTGCTACATACAAGAAACATACCTCAATGTTAAAGGTAGACATTACCTCAGAGTAAAGGGTTGGAAAAAAGTTTCAAACTAAAGGACCAAAAGCAAAACAAACAGACGAACAAATAATAACAGCAAAAGCTGGTGTAGGTATTCTAATATCTATAAAAAAAAAAATCCAAACAAAAACAAAAACTTTAAACCAAAATTAATTAAAAGACATGAGGAAGAACATTTTATACTCATCAAAGGAAAAATCCACCAAGATAGTCTTTCAATTCTTAAAATCTATGCCTCAAATGCAATGGCACCCATATTTAGTAAAGAAACTTTACTAAATCTTAAATCACATATTGATCTATACACTTTAATAGTGGGAAACTTCAATACCTGACTCTCATCAACAGACTTGTCATCCAGACAAAAACTAAACAGAAAAGCACTCTAACTAGCAGATATTATAAACCAAATGGATCCAACAGATATCTACAGAGCATTTCACCAATGTGAACAGACCTTCTTCTCAGCAGCTCCTGAAACTTTCTCCAAAAATGACTAGATACTGTGACAAAGAAAGGCTCAACAGATTTAAGAAATTTGAAATAACCTCCTGTGTTTTATCAGACCACTGTAGATTGAAGTTGAATTTCAACAACAGAAACAACAGAAACCCTACAAACTGATAGAAACAGAACAGCTATCTATTGAATGACTTCAGGGTGAAGGCAAGAAATAAAGAATGGAATTAAAGACCTCTTAAAATTTCAATGAAAATGAAGGTATAATTTACTCATACTTATGAGACAGAATGAAAGTAATACTAAGATGAAAGTTCATAGCATTAAGTGCCTTCAAAAAGAAATTAGTGAGGTCTCATACTAGCAACTTAACAGCATACCTAAAAACTCTAGAACAAAAAAAACCAAACTTACCTAAGAGGAGTAGGCTTCAAGAAATAATCAAATTAAGGGCTGAAATCAACAAAACAGAAACAAAGAGAACAATACAAAGAATCAATGAAACAAAGAGTTTGTTCTTTGAGAAAATCAACAAGATAGGTAAACCCTTATCCAAATTCAAATTAGAAACAAAAAGGGGACATAACAGACATGGAAAATCTAAAGGAAACAGATAATTTTCTTTGTAGATACCACCTACCAAAGTTAAATCAAGATCAGATAAACAATCACAATAGACCTGTAACCCCAAAGGAAATAGAAACAATCATTAAAATTTCCCAACCAAAACAAATCTAGAGCCAGACGTTTTTAGTGCAGAATTCTACTAGACTATCAAAGAAGAAATAATGCCAACCCTTCTCAAATTATTCTACAAAATAGAAACAGAAGGAAGATTGTCAAAATTATTTTATGAATCCACAGTCACCCTGATATCCAAACTACACAAGGATTCAACAAAAAAAGAGAATTATAGACCAATTTCCCTCATGAAATTAGATGTAAAAATACTCAATAAAATACTCACAAACTGAAGGAAGTCTAGGCCAGTGACTTCACTGCTTGTTGAGCATCTGTGCAGCTTCTCTCTAGAGCAATAAGATAAGAAGAGACAACTTAGAAAGATGATATGATAGTATACATAAGCCACCCCCAAAATTCTACTAGGGAACTCTACTCTTACCGCAGATAAATACCTTCAGCAACATGGCTGAATACATACGAGATTAAAAAAGTAGTAGCCCTCTACAGACAAATGACAAACTCAATGAAAAAGAAATCAGGAAAACAACAACCTTTACCATAGTCACAAATAATAGAAACTATCTTGGGGTAACTCTAACCAAGGAAATAAAAGACTTGTATGATAAAAACTTTAAGTCTTTGAAGACAGAAATTAAGAAGCTATCATAAGATGAAAAGATGCTCATAGATCTGTAGGACTGACATAGTAAAAATGACCATCCTACCAAAAGTAATCTACAAATTCAATGTGATTCCCTTCAAAATTCCAATACAATTTTTTATTGACCTTGAAAGAATAATACTCAATTTCATATGGAAAAACAAAAACCACAGATATCTAAAACAATCCTAAACAATAAAAGAACTTCCAGATTGTAGATTATTATTCCCACCCTGTTTTGAAGCTGTGCAACAGAGTGATAGCAATAAAAACTACATGGTATTGGCATAAAAACATATATGTGATCAATGGAGTTGAATAAAGAACTCAAACAAATTCATACACCTATGGGCACCTAGTTTTTTTTTTTTTTTTTTTTTTTTTTTATGAAGAAGCCAGAAATATCACTAGAAATAAGATAGTGTCTTCAACAAATGGTGTGAGTCTAACTGGATGCCTACATATAGAAGAATACAAATAGATCCACATTTATCACCCTGTAGAAAACGCAAGTCCAAGTGGATCAAAGTTCTCAACATAAAACCAGACACATTGAACCTGATAGAAGAGAAAGTGGGGGATAGCCTTGAACACATTTGGACAGGAGACAAGTTTCTGAATAGCACTGCTAGTGTGGGCACTAAGATCAACAATTAATAAATGGGGCCTCATGAAATTGAAGAGCTTCTGTAAGGCACAGTACACGTCAATATGACAAAACAGGGACTCTCCAGTGAGAGCTGCCATCTTCTCTCCGGTGAGTTCCTAAGCCGGGAACAGTCAGCAGGG
>NW_022196904.1:91680378-91682625 GCF_008632895.1 Mastomys coucha
TTTTGGAGGGGAAACCGGGAATGGAGAAATTTACATGTAAATAAAGAAAATATCAAAAAAAAATATGACAAAACAGTAAACTACAGAGTGGAGGAAGATTTTCACCAACTCCACATCCTATATATATATATCCAAAATAAATAATGAACTCAAGAAACTAGACATTAACAAACCAAATAATCCAATTATAAAATTGGGTGCAGCTGGGTGGTGGTTTAGCACACTTTTGATCCTAGCATTCAAAAGGAAGATGCAGGTATGTGTCTGTGAGTTTGAAGCTAGCTAGGTTTACAGAGTAAGTTCCAGGACAGTGAGGATTATACAGAGAAACTGTGTCTTGAAAAAACAAACAAACATACAAACAAACACTGCAAAAGAAACAAAACAAAACAAATCAACCAACCAACCAACCAACCAACCAACCAACCACTCAAACAAAAAATCCAAACCCAAGTTTCCAAACCAAAATCCAAACCAAACCAATTGAAACTACTTCAAAATTCCCTTTTCTAAAGTCATATGTGCTAAGATCAACAATACAAGTGACAGCTCATGATAGTGAAGATGTAGTGCAAGGGGAGTACTACTTCATTGCTGGTGGAAGTGCAAAATTGTGCAACCACTACTGAAATCAACAATGACGTTCCTCATAAAACTGGGAATTTGATATAACTCAAGACTCAGCTATACCACTCTTGGTCATACAGCAAAAGGGTGTTCCATCCACCACAGAGACACTTGCTCAGCTATGTTCATAGAAGCTTTATTCATAATAGCCAGAAACTGGAAACAATCTTGGTGTCACTCAACCAAACAATGGATAAAGAAAACGTGGGGGGGCTGGAGAGATGGCTCAGCGGCTAAGAGCACTGACTGCTCTTCCAACGGTCCTGAATTCAATTCCTGGCAACCACATGGTAGCCTCTTCTAGTCTATCTGTGGACAGCAACAATGAATGTACTCAAATACATAAAGTAAATAAATATTAAAACAAAATATTTCATTAAAAAATAAAGAAAAAAAAAAGCCAGGCAGTGGTGGCCAGCACTTGGGAGGCAGAGGCAGGTGGATTTCTGAGTTCCAGGCCAGCTAGAGCTACACAGAGAAACCCTGTTTTGAAAAACCAAAAAAGAAAAAAAAAAAAAAAAAAAAAAAAAAAAAAAAGACCATGAAATTTTCAGGCAAACAGATGGAACTAGAAAACATCATCCTGAGTGAGGTAACCCAGACCCAGAAAGACAAACATAGTATGTACTTACTTATAGGTGGATATTAACTGTTCAGTAAATGATAATCATGCTACAACCCATAGACCTGGAATGGTTAAGTTACAAGGAGAACTCTAGGTGTGGGGACACATGGATCTCCTTAGGAAGAGGAAATAGAGCAGATTTTATGAATGGACTGGAAGAGGGTCAGAATAGGAACAGGAGAGATCAGGTGGGCAAGAAGGGATGGAGGGAGAGAGTACAGGAAAGACAACTGGAACTGAAGGACATATGGAGGACGATGTGGGAACCTAGTGCAGTAGAAAATCTTAGGATTTTTATGTGGTGACCTTAGTGAGGTTTCCTAGTAATGGAGGGTATATAGCCTGAACTGGGCATCTTCTGTAACCAGGAAAAGTGGTGGGACTGGGACACCAACCCAGCCACAAAACCCTTGACCTACAATTTATCCTGCTTGCAAGATGTGTTGTGTCAATGGAGGCTCAGGACTTGTGTGAACGGTCAACCAATAACTGGTGTAATTTCAGGTCCATGCCAGGAGAGAGATCCCCTGCCAGACACTGCCTTGATGACTAGGAAATGGAGGCTGGATAGCACAGAGACCTACGATGGGACTAAGCGGGGTGGGGGAGGGGTGGAGAAAACAAAAAAATCAATAAAGTGAGTCCTAATGATATTCCACTATACTCATAGGTTGGTGCCTAGCCCAGTTGTCATTAGGGAGGCTTCTTCTGGCAGCTGATTGGAACAGATGCAGAGACCCACAGGAAAACATTAGGTGGAAAGAGCCCAAATTGATGATGTCCATTGGGCCCCTCTCCTTGGTTCTTGGGGAACCTGTGGAAGAGGGGAAGGATTATAGGAGCTAGAGGGTTTATAGACACCAGGAGAACATAGCCTACAGAATCAACTACAAAGGCTCATAGGGGCTCACGGAAAGTGAAGGGCAGTCACAGAGTCTGCATGGGTCTGTGCTAGGTTCTCTGCTTATATGCTATGGTTTTTAGCATTTTTTTTT
>NW_022196904.1:91682635-91696030 GCF_008632895.1 Mastomys coucha
TTTTTTGTGAGGCTCATAACAGTGGGAGTGGAGGTGTCTCTGACTCTTTTGCCTGTTCTTGGGACTCTTTTTCTCATTCTGGGTTGCCTTTATATGAGGGATTGATTGTGTCTACTCTTATTGTATCTTATTATGTTGTGTTTAGGGCTTATGATATCCCTGGGAGGCCTGCTCTTCTTTGAAGGGAAAATGAGAAGTAGATCTAGAGGACAGGGAAGGGTGGGAGAGGACTTGGAGGAGGGGAGGGGAAACCGGTTGGGATGTATTGTATGAGAGAAAAATAAATAAAAACTTTATGTTAAACTAACATAATTAAAAAAGAATGATCTCACTGACCATAAGGTTCATCACACAAAAGCATATTAAAACAAATGAAAGAATGTAGACATTAGAGATTGAAATTATTAACCAGGAAATCCAAGAGTCTTCCACAAATCCAAAAAACTTTGTGTTTCTAATGGACAGAATCTAGGCAAATTTTCCTTTTGTTCACAGTTGAGTGAACACCAGCCCAGTTTCAGGGCAAATTGTGGCATGATATCATTGCTGAGATGGAGAATGGCTTTAGAGGTAGGAGACTTGGACTCAAAGAGGGAGGGGCTCTAAGAACTGAGTGATATAATGAAAGGCAAATGTGTGTGTGTGGTGAGAGAGAGAGAGAGAGAGAGAGAGAGAGAGAGAGAGAGAGAGAGAGAGAGAGAGAGAGAGAGAGAGAGAGAGAGAGAGAGAGAGAACACAAACATAATAAAAACTTTGAGATGATGAAAACTTTGGTTTTTGCTGTTTGAAGAAAGGGGTTAGAGCTCTTGAAGACATGAGGATGGAACAGATCAAGCAATTGCACACCACTCCTCAAGGGATGTTTTCCAGAGCACTTGTAAAATCCCTGTAGAATCCTGTTGGGTATAGACATCCACAGAGGTCTGAGTCATCATCATAAATATGTTGCAAGCTAGTCTCAGGGAAGACAGAACCTAAATAATTCATAACTGGAGCACAGGGATTGACTGAGGTAGGAAAAGTCTTATTTTGTAATGTCTTTTACACAGGCAGATTGTATACAAAATACTTTATGTGTATTTTAAAAATGAAATCCTCAGAGAATTTGAAGAGCAAATAGGAATAAGACAGAAGAGGATAATAGTCATGCTACATGGAATGCTATAGGGAATGCTATGATGGAACACTAAGGGGGAAATAAATAAAACATAGATGCTTTTATTAGGAACAAAAGATGCATACAGAGGAAAGAATACAGTGCATGGAGAAGCTGAAATAAAGATGAGATTGATTGGTAGACAGGGATTTAAACTGAGAGATGGGAGAAAGAGGGCTATGAATTCTTAGGGAGAGTCCTAAGAAGAAAAGATGTAGAATGTGGACAGGAATGACAAGCAACAGGGCAGGGGGAAGCAGGAAAAGGGAAGGGAGAAGAGGAACCAACTGTCTGCATATAGTAGTGATTCAGCTGGCCCTGAGGTTTTTGCCAGAGGTTACTTAAAGACTCTTCAATAACTTCCCAATAAAATAACCTAGGGATGTCCACCTGATCATTGAGGGGCCATTAGCATTGTCTGGAAGGAGGGACCAACAGGCCGTGAGAAGTGAAGGGCTACTATGTAACATGCGAATTCTCACAAAGCTCCATGCTTAGAACATAGGCAGAGGACTGGATGTAGCGATTCCTCGTCTCCCACAGAAATGGAGCAGAAGGAGTTCCCAGACCAGCACTTGAGTTGTATTTCTCTCTCTTTCCCTCCCTCCCCCTTCTCTCAAATATGGATGTGAGCAAACTCTAGTATTACTAACCTCAAAGCGTCCCATTTATTTTCTTTGACCATAAGAAGAGATTTTCCCCTTGGTTAGCAATTATCAATCCATAGAAAGGAGATAGCGGACGCATTTGAGGGTTTTCCAGAATCCATGAAACAAGCTGACACTTAATCATTTTCATTCCTGTACTGTTTTCTTCCTTCACTGAACATAGGAAAATGCTTGTATATTCTTCACATATGTTCTATGAAGTGATGAATAATGACATTTTTTTCCCTTATTGTGTTTAACTTAGTAGTTCAGAAAGGTAAAATTATATACTTTTCTGAAAACACTTATACAATATTTAATTAATTACATTAATTTATAAGAAGAAAGGATTCCAGCATGTGAAAACATCATACCAAAGAGTTTTAAACTCCTGTTAGCATTTGGAAAAGGATCACTTGGTATGGGTAGATTGGCTAGGCAAAGAGAAAGAGATGTGGGGCGACATCATAAGGAAATTGGAAAAGTAATTTTCTAAAAACTTTGTATCAGATATTCAAGTGCAAATTTGGCTGGACTGAAGGGACTAAATAAAAGAGAAACTGGTGTAAGTTGTTAGAGATATAGAGCTAGGGAGGCAGGCAGGCAGGTACCTGAGGGCTCTGAGAGTAGAATTCATGACTCTCTTTAAGCACATTAGAAGCTTTAAAAATTAATTTTAATTTAATTTTTTAGATTTACTTATTTACTTTATGTATATGAGTACACTGTAGCTGTCTTTAGACACACCAGAAGAGGGCGTTGGATCCCATTACAGATGATTGTGAGCCACCATGTGGTTGCTGGGAATTGAATCCAGGACTCTGGAAGAACAGTCAGTGCTCTTAACTGCTCAGCCATCTCTCCAGTCCAAATTAGAAGCTCTTAAAAAGGATTTTGCTTGTGATTAATAAGTCAGATTTCTAAAAAAAACAGTTTAGTGTAATTTAAGAGTGAAAAACTTGCCGAAAGAGATGTAGATGTGGGAAAAATGACATAGGACATCTGACATAGAGAGCCACATTATTCATTAGCTGTAAGACTAGAAAGAAAGGAAGTGGGGCATCGTGGTACATACCTGTGAGCCCAGCATTCATGGGGCTCAGGCAGGAGTATTACAAGTTCAAGATCAACCCCAGCTATATAGTGAGACTTTATTTTAAATCCCTTCCTTCACCAAAAGGAATGGGAAGAAAAGGTCAGCTTTTCATGTTTCAGACATAAATTTGGAAATGAGCTAAGTATTGCTTGAATGAAGAGTTTCCAGTATTGGCTCCCAGATTTCTGGTGTATCAAGAGATTATGACAATAAAATTTGTATAAATTTCTATGTACCTTATTCTCTATTCTTTGCTACCTTAAAATCAAGTTTATAAAATTGTATATTTTTGACATCTGTGTATTTACTAATGTGTCTATAATGACAAATAGTTCATCACAAACACAGTGGCTTAAGGGCATAGGAAAGTATATACACCCAGAGAAGGGAGGTCATTGCATTCCTCCAGGAAGCTGAAATGCAAAATGGAACAAAAGTTACCTAGCCACTATTTGCCAACCCAATTTTTTCTCTGTTCTATTTGTATGTTTACAAGGTCATTTACTTATCTCATATGGAATTATCTTTTCAATTTAGGAGCTGTGAGCCAAGTGAGAGAGACCAGCTTCATCCAGTGGTGAGAGATCACCAAGATGGACTCAAATGTTTCACAACCTAATCACCATAGTTTCATTCTAACAGGCATCCCAGGGATGCCAGACAAGAACCCGTGGATGGCCTTTCCCCTGGGATTTCTCTACACACTAACCCTCCTGGGAAATGGCACCATCCTAGCAGTTGTCAAGGTGGAGCAGAGCCTCCATGAGCCTATGTACTACTTCCTCTGCATCTTGGCTCTAACTGATGTCAGTCTCTCCATGTCCACCTTGCCCTCTATGCTCAGTATCTTCTGGTTCAATGCCCCTGAGATTCCATTTGATGCATGTATCACGCAGATGTTCTTCATCCATGGATTTGGAGTAGTAGAATCTGGAGTCTTAGTGTCCATGGCCTTTGACAGATTTGTGGCTATCCGAGACCCACTGCGTTATGCTTCCATCCTCACTCATGAGCTTATTGGAAAGATTGGACTAGTTGTCTTTGCCCGGGCAGTCTGTGTGGTCTTTCCAGTACCTTTTCTTATAAAACGGCTGCCCTTTTGTCGTTCCAATGTCTTATCTCATTCATACTGTCTTCACCAAGATGCAATGAGGTTAGCCTGTGCCAGCACCCGTGTCAACAGCCTCTATGGCCTCATCGTTGTCATCCTCACATTAGGGCTTGATGCTCTCATCATTCTTTTCTCTTACGTACTCATCCTGAAGACAGTGCTGGGCATTGCCTCCAGAGCTGAGAGGCTCAAAGCCCTCAACACCTGCCTCTCTCACATCTGCGCTGTGCTTCTATTTTACATTCCTCTCATTGGTGCCACCATGATCCACAGATTTGGGAAACATTTATCGCCAGTTGTGCACATGTTCATGGCTAATATTTACCTTCTCCTTCCCCCGGTGCTAAACCCTATTGTCTACAGTGTGAAGACCAAGCAGATACGTAGACGGATCATCCAAGTGTTCCGGGGGAGAAAGAACATGGCCTAGTCAGGTGAAGTCCTATACCAGATCTAGAACAGGTAGACAGTGGACAAAAGCCCATAGTTTCATATTTAGAAGCTATAGTGAAATCAGATTTTACACATCCAGTAAAATACAAGGTCAAGAAAGGTTTGTGCAGATAAAACACATGTAATTCCTGTTTCGTTTTACATTTTGCAATGTAGACATTGATATGTGGTATCATAAAATACAGGTTAATTGAGTAACATACTTTCTTTTCCCCCCTGGTTTTTCGAGACAGGGTTTTTCTGTGTAGCCCTGGCTGTACTGAAACTCACTCTGTAGACCAGGCTGCTCATGAACTAAGAAATTCGCCTTCCTCTACTTCCCAAGTCTGGGATTAAAGGCGTGCACCACCACTGCCCAGCCATACTTTTTATTCTTTGAAAGTAGAGATGAACTTAAGCTATGACAAATTGTTTAGATAGATAATGTAACCATTCAGTCTTATACTGTTAAGAATTATTTTAATTGTGTAGTTGTCCATCAGTTGTCTGTATTCTTGAAAGTAACTTCTTTTAAGTGTATTGGTTCTCCAAATAATTGAAAATTATTTTATTTACTTATCAATTAAGTAATAATTACATCAAAAAAGAGAAAATAAGTCTATAGTAATTCTGAAGAAATAGTTATGTAAAATCATCTTTTATCCTCAGATTAGCCCCCTAGAAAAGGCTAGCCAATTCCAAGAAGTCAGCCCTAAACACATATGAGCAAGTGATCTCAGCACCCTGTACTTATTAGCATATAAATACATATGTGAAGATTATAAGTAAAACAATTAGAGGCTATGAATTTGAGAAGGAGTAGAAGAAACACAGGGGGAATTGGAGGAAGGAAAGGGAGGAGAATGATGTAAATACCAAACTCATATGTGAATTTTCCCCCAAATAAAGTAAATAAAATTAAAATTTTTTTGTTTTTTGTTTTTTGTTTTTGTTTTTATTTTTTTGTTTTGTTTTTTTGAGACATGGTTTCTCTATATAGCCTTGGCTGTCCTGGAACTCACTCTGTAGACCAGGCTGGCATCGAACTCAGAAATCTTCCTGCATATTTTTTTCTAAGTGGAGAAAAGAAAACTGTTATGCTATCAAACTACATCTCTCTCTGTATATGTGTCATAGATATGACACACTTAAAACAGATACATGTGTGATTCTCAATATGTGCCTTCTTTAGTAGTATCTCTTCTTTTTATATTCAACATATTTCTAGATTTTCTACCACACACTTAGGGCAGTAATACATGTCCCATCTCTTCTCTCTCGACCCAAAGAAAATGGAATTTCTTTCCTCATACTGGACGATTCCTGGTCTTTGTATAAAGTGAGCAAAAATTCTTAATAGGAATGTTTTTTATTGTCTGAGAATTTCATACACGCACAAGTTTTGCAAGAAATCTATAGTTCATCCTCTCAAAATCTTCCCTATATTTATTACCACCTTTTCCTCTTAATTTCATGTGATCATTTTCTTTTCTAAACTACTAGATCCACTTAATACTGGTAATATGAACACTGGTGTAGAGGCATACCCAGAGCTTTTGTATCCTATCAGCAGCTGCATCCCTGAGGAAAACGGTCTCTCTCCTATAGTCATTATATTGGCAAGAATTCTTCAGGTGGGAGAGAGGGATTTCATGACTACCTCTTCCACACATACTTAGATTTTGACAAGCTTGATCTTGTGTAGATCTTGTGCATGCAGTCATAGCAACTGTGAGTTGTGTGCAATGGCCTCTTTATATCTGAAAAACACAGTTTTGAAGCAGTCCCCCACTGCTTTGAGATCTATAGGCTTTCTGCCACTTCTCCTGAGACATCCCACCAGTCTTCAGGGATAGATGAATGATGTATGTCCCATTTAGGGCCAACCACTCCACCACCTCTTGCTTTCTGCATACTGACTAGTTGTGAGTCTCTGTATTAATCACTATCTCTTTGGGTGAATGTTGAGAGATGCATTAATCTGTTGGTATAAAGATAAGTAATTAGGAGAAAATTTAATACTATGTATTTAGCAGAATAATAATATTAGGTTCTTCTTTAGAGTCTATGACCTATTCAGCCACTGGATTTTGTCTATTTAACAGTGCTAGAAATGAGTTCTCTTTTGTGGGGAATGTCTTAAATCTAATCAGAAAGGGGTTGTGCCTGCTCCAGTGGATCTATCTCACAAGGTTAGTTGTTATTGGAGTCTGCAGTGTTCACATCTGAGTGAGGTTTAAATCCAAGCAGAAAGTGGTTGGTTACTCCTCTAACATTTGTGCTACTATTGCACCAGCAGATCTATCTCGCAAGGTTAGTTGTTACTGCAGCCTGCAGTTCACATCTGAGTCAGGTTGCTGATTGCTGTTCTCCAAGGATACCATGCACAGCACCTTCCAGAGCCATGACAAGTAGCCACTAGGGAGAAAGCCTCTGGGTGAGTACCAGCCTGTGTGCTCTAATTCAGATACGTGGTATTGTCATCTATAGGGACGTCCTATCAAGCTCTGGAGGGTGAACAAGAACAGTGGCAATACTTTCTAGTGTTCTAATACCTGTGGGACCCCAACAACTCAAAAAGACATAAGCACAAGGTTTTTATTTGGATAGCCTATGGTGTCAGGGAGAGCCATTATTCCCTCTACTTATTATAAATGAACTCTATTTAAACTATTTTTATATATACATGAGTGTGTATTTTATGAAGTAAAAATACTCTAAAGTAATACTCTAAAGTAGTAGGTTTCTTTATGGCCTTTTCAAGCGCTGCTAATGTTGGTTATCCCTACTTAGCCCCTTCCTCTATCTTGCCTTCCCATCCCACCCCTCAACATATTTCTGTTCAATTATTACTCTTTGTCTGTTAATACCATTTGTAATATACCCCTCCCTCCTTTGAAATCATGTTTATGGCATGTTACTTGTTTCCTGATGTCTATGGGTATTCTAATTTAACACAAATATAGATCTAAAGTTTCAGCAGTAATTTACTGTACATGAAAGACATGAAGGAGAACATGTTGCACTTATATTTGAGTCTTTGTTACTTCAGTCAATATAATGCTTTCTAGTTCCATCTATTTTCATGCAAATTTCATAATTTATTTTTCTTCGCAGCTGAACGAATTTCCATAACCTATATGGACATTTTCATTGTCCATTCATCAGTTGATGAACATCTATGCTGTTCTATTTTCTTCTTATTGTGAATAGAGCAACAGTGAACAGAGATATTAAGCAATTATCTCTGTAGTATGAGGAAGAGTTATTTGGGCATATGTCAGAGATGTGTAGCTACATCATAGAAGATTTATTCATAGCTTTTTTGAGGAACCTCCATATATATAATATGTATGTCATTACTGTCCAGTTGAAAGCATTTTTATTTTTGCAATTCTCTAATGGCTAAGGATATTGTACTTGCAGAATCCAGGAAACAGTAAGGCAGCCATTGGAGGGAAGGAGGAAGAAACATCTGAACACAAACAAACAACTTGCCATTTCTACTTCTTCTCTTGAGAACTTTGTTTTATTCCATGCTTCATTTTTTAATTGAGTTGTTTCTTTTCTTGGTGTTTTAGTTTTTTGAGTTGTTTAGATAGTAAAGATTTTTGTTTTTTAATTCTGTAAGTTACCTTTTCATTCAACTTGTGCCCTTTGCAGTACTGAAGCTTTTAGTTTTGTTATGTTCCATTTGTCAATTGGTGGCCTTAATTTCTGTACCACTGAAGTCCTATTCAGAAAGTTCATGCATGTGCCTATGTTTAAAAAATATATTTGTGACTGTAAGTTGAAAGGTTTTTTTTACCTTCTCAGCTAACAAACTCAGGGTATTGAGTTTATGGTGAGGCCCCTGTTCCATTTTGAGTTGAGTTTTGTACAGAATGAGAACTTCATTCATCTGCACACTGCTTTCAGGTTTGATTAATCTCATTAATCTTTTCACCTCTGCATTTTTTGGGCCTCTTTGTCAAAAAGTCAGGTGGGTATAGGACTGTGGGCTCATGTCTGGACCCTAAGTTCTATCTCATTGATCAATGCGTCTGTTTTTATGCAAGTATCATGGCGTGTTTTATAACCATGGCTTGTAGCATAAGTTGAAATCAGGAATGGTGATGCCTCCCAAGCAGTGCCCTTATTGTTCAGGACTGTTTTGGCTATCCTGGTTTGTTGTTTTTCCACATGAATTTTAAGGTTACTCTTTCAATTTCTGTGAAGAACTTCACTGAATATATAGACTGCTTTTGATAGGCTAGTTGTCTTCACAGTGAGGGACAAGGAGTTAGACAGATTCTCTGGTAGGCAGACAGACTGGGAGAGGGACTAAGCAATACAGGTGGTGAACTTCCAACATGGCCAGCTTCTTCCTTTCCTTAACCCCTCTAGACTGGAGACAAAAGCCAGGAAGCTTGAAAAAAGAAGTCACTTAGCCACCAACTAGGCAGCATACATGAGCTGGTTGGAGGGCACCCCTGCCCCCTGAAATATATACAGCAGAGGACTGCCTGGTCTGGCCTCAGTGGGAAAAGATGAGCCTAATCCTCAGGAGACTTTAGGCTCCAGGGAACGGGGAGGTCTGATGGGGGTAGCACCTTCTTGGAGTCAAAGGGGAGGAGGAATGGGATGAGGTACTGTGGGAGGGGGGACCAGGAGAGGGGATAGCTGGATTGTAAAAAAATAAAAGTAATGATAATTTTAAAAAGGCCTTGTAGCCTCTTGTCTCTAACCATCAAGACCCCTGCTAATGGACTGGATCAATAAGTTCAAGGCTGATTTAGACATGTTACACAACAGTTGTGAACCAATCAGCCATTCTATCTTCAAAATGACCAACCAGAAATTAGAGGAGGAAAACTCTTCAGAGACTTAAAACCAAACCAAACCAAACAAAACAAAACCAAAACCAAAACCAAAAACCAACCAACCAACCAAAGAACCAACCATTGGACTCTGAGAAGAGATTGGATGTTTTTGGCTGCTGGGGGTTGGGGGGTGGTCTTTATCCATGAGAGTCTATGGCACATGTGTTTTCTCTCCCCCAGTAAATCTCTCTGATTCCATCTGCTCCTCTTCATGGTGTTGGAGATTTCTTCACTGCTGTCTGTTGCACTTGAGGTTTTTCCTGCCCTTTACGTCTTTAATTGGCAGGAAAAATGAACCCAATCAAGATCCTCAACCTTATCAACAATATTAATCCTACCAATCTATGAGTTGGAGTTCTCTCCATCTTTTGGTTCCAAAACCATCAATTGCTTATTTTTCACACATTTATTCAACTGTGTATGTTAGGTTAGTGCTCTACCACTAAGCTATATGCTCAGACCCTCACATAATACTTCTTTGTTTTTGAGATAGAATCCCATTGTGTAGCTCTGGGTAGCCTGGGACTCATGATGTAGACCAGGCTAACCTTGAACTCAGAGATCTTTGTCTCTTCAAAGAGAACTTTTGAACAGTATGTCATGAGAAATACTTAATGGATAAAGGCCACCATGAACCTCCAGGAGAAACTGAGGAATATTGGAGTGAATTTAAGAGATCAGTTATATGATCAGTGTGGACAATTGTTAAGCATTGTGAGATGTACAGATGACTAGACTCTTTACTTTGGATTCTCTGACTTTCTAGCTCTAGGACTCCTGCACACCTCATCTATAATATGTAGACGTGATGGTAGCAAAATCAGAGGGTTGAGAATGGAATGAGAAAACACCCTGAAAAGAATCTCTCTGGGTGCCTGATAAATCCAGGTTTTCCATCAAACCTTTTGTTTTCTTTCAGGATGAACTCTGTATTCTCAGACTGGTGTTTAGTTATCCCCTGAGACCCAAAGAAACAAAGCCTGTTAACCCACTAGGCGTCTGACTTATCCTGTAGTCTGGAAAGATCCAGATGGGACCCAGACAAAAGCCAGTACTCTGGAGCATTTATAGTATTTAGCTCTTAGGTGGAGGCCAAGGGACTTTGGGTGTCCAGGGAAAAGGCAGGATCATAGAGTGATGGGGAGGAGAGATCCCAGTGGGAGGTCTTTGAAAAGGACAATTCTTATCTTGACTCTCCATTGTTTTCTTTGGTCTCTTGTGATGCTTACTGCTTCTGAGAAGAGTCCTGAATAAATCTCATTTCTTCTGGATGAAAGAAATATGCATCACCATGCATAGATAATTTGAGAAAGTTAGATAGGCAGAATGCTGGCATGTAGGTAACTGAAACCAGAAGTTGGACTGCTGCAACCTCCAGGTCATGATCACCCTGGAAAGGAGAATTCAATTCCTCTGTCAAAGGTTGGCCAGGTTTGGAAGGTACTGCTAACATCAAAGGCTCTCTCTCAGAGTGTGAGAGATGTGGAAGAGATGGGAGAGCGAACCGGAATACAGAGCTTCTTGTGTTTAAGGCAGAAAGAAGTGAAAAGTCCAACTTTGGAAAAAAGGAAAAAAAGGGGAGACAGTTTTTAAGACAAAGAGGAGCTAGGAGAAAAGATCACACAATGTAGGCTGAGCATCAGTGTGTTTGGGTAGTGGGAGAGGCACAGGGGCAGGCACACGGAATTATCATTGGTAGCAAGGCTACATTAAGTTGTGATGTGCAGTTCACTTTCACCTTCAATGGGATTCAAAAATCAAAAACTAAAGAACTAAGGAGGCAGCTGCTGATACTAAAAGGAGTCAGAAGGTGGCAGCAGATCTTGCACAGAGACCACTGTTGATCTTCAAAGAAAAACAACTTAGGTTGAGTGAGATAAAAATTTTAAAAATAATGACCAAATGTTCATTCTTGGAGAATGCTTGTAACACAAGCAACTTTCTACGAGAGATGATTAGTAGGAAAAGATTTAGAAGATCATAGGAAAGTGTGATGAGACAAGGCTGTCAGGGCTGGAGAGAGGAAGAGTGAGCAGGGCATAAGCAGGCTGTGCCCTTAGCAGAAGGTGAATTTCTATCAGGCAGCCAGGAGAGGACGATCTTGGGTCAAAGATGAATGGGGCAGTGGTAACTGCAGATCTCTGTGGTTCTCCTCAAATCTGTAGGAAGTGATGTTGAACCCTGAATTTTTGGTACTCAGGGCAGACCCAGCAGCGTAGAATATCCTGAGTCGTTTTCGCTCTTCAACAGCCATTGTTTTGATTTGCTTTCGTGTGTTCGCACCTGATCTTTTACTGAAGTTGTCTCACCCCTGTGGTTCCATACACAGTAAGGTTCCTATGATCCATATGTGGAACTTATCATGTCCTTGGTCTCTATCGTTGCATGGCCCCCCTCCTTGTGGTTTGTTTGTCTCAAAGTTTCATAATTTGCAGTAAGATCTCACACATTAGGTTTTACAGATAATTCCTGAAGATTCTGCTCAGGGTCTTTGCAGGCACCTGGGTGTCAGGGGACTTAGTGCAGGACTGACAGTGACATGGCCAGTGTATGTCACACAGTTAGGATGGACAACCAGGTAAGAGTTTTTTTTCCTAGTGCTTAGATTACAGAGAAAGTGTCTTCTGTAGCACGTGGGATTCCGAGTACAGATGCCCACAGGTCTGATCTGCACAATTACTCAGGAGGGACCAGACACACAGAAGAGAAAGTAATGAGGGGATAACTGAGTAAGACTATGGTAGCTTAGCCTTGAAACCCCTTACTGATTAGAGTCACAGGATTTAGTGGCTAGTCAGCCTAGTCTCAGAGCTTATCAAATCAGAACTCTTCAATCTTCTTTAAGATTCCTGGAATCTTAAGGAGTTAGTTCCTAGGTTACACTTGTCTATTAAGTGAACACAAGCCATGCAATCAATGTGATGCCCAACCAGGCTGAGGCTTTAGCAATGTGATATTTAGATAAGGGGTTTGAAGTTAACTGGACTTAATATAGTTCGTCATTGGGATCTTGAGTCTAGTTCTGGGATAAGCTGCCTGTCCATGTCCTCTGGATGTGGAACATTGTTGAGATTAATAGGACGAGCAGTGAAAGCATCTACTTAACTGCCAAGAAGATTCTTATCACACACACTTTCCACACTGTCCTTTCATCCTTAGAAGAACCTTGATACAGTAGCAGGACTAAATAACAGTTCTTAGCCCCTTTTTCTCAGAAATTCGTTGTTATTTAGATGCATAAGTACCCTTTCCACTAAAGTGACGACGAAAGCAACCAAACAGTCCCCAAAACAAAACAAAACAAAGCAAATTATAAATTAGAGCCTCGCTGTGTGTATTCCTGAGTGAGAGATCTTCCAGTGGCAGATCAAAGGGGGATAGGAGAAAATTTCCAGGCAATGCACACTTTTAAAAAAAGTATGACTCACAGTTACACATTTGAGTTTGTTATGTAGAACAATTTACAGCAAACAGTCTTTTTAAAATTAGTTATACTTTATTGAGTACCTGTGTACTGAGCATCCTGCTAAACACTAGATGACTTTCAATATAGGGGCACCTACAATGTTAGCTCATTGGGGGCCAAGAGGAAATCTACAGGAATACTCATTTGAGTATGCATGTTAGAGTAATCTGGACATACTAGGTTAAGCAGGATGAGCAGGATGTTTTTTCTCACATTTTACACTTTATTAAACATCTATTGCTCACACCAGCATAAGGATCCCTTTACCTAGCTTTTCATTTAAGTTGCAAACACCTGTTTGATATGGGGATGGATGATTATTTCTATCCTAACAATATGCAGGTTAAGGGCTGGAAGGTTTGCATGATTTGATTAAGGCAATTTGGCTAGCAAGTGACTAATGAGTTTTTTCACTCTACACATTAAGATTTTGAGCTACTATGATTAGCCACTTTGTTTTTCTGTCTCTAAATCACAGAACTCTAATACCACATTTTACGTGAGACAACAGAGGGGATTTTGTCCTGTGTTTTAGGAGAAAATCAGGTTTTCTAGTAGATCTGCCAACATTTCCAGGTCTGAATCAAATCGAAGGGGACCTTGTGTGATGTGTTCTCTGGATACT
>NW_022196904.1:91696040-91718070 GCF_008632895.1 Mastomys coucha
TTATTTACTATATGTAAGTACACTGTAGCTGTCTTCAGACACACCGGAAGAGGGCGTCAGATCTCATTATAGATGGTTGTGAGCCACCATGTAGTTGCTGGGATTTGAACTCAGGACCTTTAGAAGAGCAGTCGGTGCTCTTAACCACTGAGCCATCTCTCCAGCCCACTGTGGGTCTTTTATAATGCTTACGCATGTAAGTAAAATCACCGGAACTGAGCAATTTAAAGGAAGGGAAGTAAAGGGTTACAGCATAGGAATGTGACAGTGGTGTGATCCTTTGTTTTAGGACATCTGGCAAAGCCATTACCTATCCTGTGACCTGGCACTGCCTAAATGAGGAAGATGCAGAGCAAAGGCAAACACTGCCACACCGGAGCTCAGCTCCCGGACTCCCAGAGTAGCAAATCTCTTTTCTTTACCAAAACTGTCCAGGTGAACCTATAATATTTTTTGGGGGGTAAGTATCCATAGTTGTTTTCTTTACTTTAATGCTGTTAAATATATTACAAGGAGTTAGTACTGGAAAGACCTAGATGGGAACCTCAAATGGACTGAATGATGTTATATGATACAAGATGAAGAATCATCTCATTTAAGTACTTAAGTCAACTGTTTTATATAGATATCTGTGGTATATTACAAATGTAGGAATTCACTCATGTACTGTTTCTCATCTTGATATGATCAGTACTGTTTTCTTTAAAACATGCTTTGCTATCCCAAGGATAAAGTTTCCTTTGTCTATGGAATACCTTGGCAGTTCATCATGAAAAGGGGCAAACCATATTGAAGAAGCAGAAAAGCTATGGGCAGGTTCATCTTTATGTGTGTCTGAAGGGTTAACATGTAATTTCTTGGGCTAGTAACTGCAACTACCCTAAGGAAATTGAGCTCCAAATTTAGAAAATTAAAAATATTTCAACCACATTGTATTATATGGGAAGTGGTTATGTCATTTTTAATGGTCTTATTTTCAGACCCTATACTTTCCATATAATGCATTTCTGACTGATAGGAATGTGTTTTCATCATTCATCTAGGTACTAGTCCTAGGAGACATAATATGACATTTGATCTCAATAAGTTTGCCTAATTCAGCAATCATGAGAATAAGATGCAAATTCTTCTGATTATTCATTATGTAGAAATATTTGACTATAAGGAATACATGAAATGTATCTCCTAACTTTTTTTCCACAGGCCAGGATCACACAAAGTTACAAATTAAGTCCATTTTTGAGTGTATACCATAAGCCATAGGTAGACTACTGGAATCATCAATTTGAAGTCATTATGGATCAGCATGATTTCATGAAAGCTTGAATTAAAAATAATCATGAGATATCTGCATGGGGATAGATGCAAAGAGGGAGAGAGAGGGAGGACTAGAGAGAACACTACCTGGCAGGAAAATGAAAAATTGATCTTTAAGATGTGAACAGATATTAGTAAAGCATATAATATTTACATAATGGAAGGTTACTTTTTCAATGTTAATTTTTAGGTCATGAAAAATACCACCAAGATGAAAATATTTCAAAAATTTGTGAGCATCACACACAACAATCTATTTTATAGGAATGCCACCTCTCTTATAGTATCTTACAAGCTAACAGGAGAGCCGTCTGACCAGTGATGCTGGGGCCATCCTATAACCACACAATGGAATTCCCTGGCACTTTCTTCCTCTTGGGCATCCCAGGGTTTCAATCTTCCTATCTTTGGCTGGCCATTTCTCTGAGTGCCATGTACAGCATAGCTCTCTTAGGAAATATGCTCATTATTACTGTGATCTGCATGGATTCCACTCTACATGAGCCCATGTACTTCTTCCTATGTGTTCTGGCTGCTGTGGATGTTGTTATGGCTTCTTCTGTGGTACCTAAGATGGTGAGCATCTTCAGTTCAGGAGACAGCTCCATCAGCTTTAATGCCTGTTTCACTCAGATGTACTTTGTCCATGCAGCCACTGCTGTGGAGACAGGACTGCTACTGGCTATGGCTTTTGATCGCTATGTGGCCATCTGCAAGCCCTTACATTATATGAGAATTCTCACACCTCAAGTGATGATGGGAATTAGTGTGACTATCACCATTAGAGCTGTTATTTTTATGACTCCTTTGAGTTGGATGTTGAGTCATTTGCCATTTTGTGCCTCCAATGTAGTTCCTCATTCCTATTGTGAACACATGGCTGTGGCCAAGTTAGCATGTGCTGACCCAATGCCCAGCAGTCTCTACAGTTTGATTTTTTCCTCCATCATTGTGGGCTCAGATGTGGCTTTCATTTCGGCCTCTTATACTTTGATTCTCAAGGCAGTTTTCTGTTTGTCCTCAAAGAATGCACAGTGGAAGGCACTGAGTACATGTGGCTCTCATGTTGGGGTCATGGCTCTGTACTACCTCCCTGGAATGGCATCCATCTATGTGGCCTGGCTAGGGCCGGACAGAGTTCCACTGCACACCCAAGTGCTGTTAGCTGTCTTGTACCTGATCATCCCACCCACCTTAAACCCTATCATTTATGGTATTAGGACCAGACAGATCCGGGAGCAGATATGGAGCCTGCTGACACATTGTTTCTTTCACCAGTGCACTCAAGGTTCATGAACACAAAGCTCCTCAGACCTCCAGTGTTCCTGCCATTGCAAGGATGACTTTGAGACTTATGGGCATGGACAGGCGTAGGTATCCTTGCATCACACGTCAACTTCTCAGGAGAGTTTTACTGACGTGACTGTATTTTCTGGTGTATTCATTCAGAATGTTATCAGATTGAAATTTTGGCAGAGAATGTGATTTGATGTTTTGTTTCTGTATTTTTTAAAAATATTTATTTCAATGTAACATCAATTCCTCTGTTGGTGGAAGTTACTGTTTTTTACCTTTTCCCTTACTAGAATTTTCTTAGGTTTGTCTCTCCCCCCTCCCCATGTTGTGGTAGAGACTGTTAGATCTTGTTCTCTGGCTCACTGATGGTTCCATTTTATTTGATTCCCATGTTTATTCCTTAAGCAGACATCTCTTCCACCTAAAACAGATTCTAGTTTATCTTATGTGGACTTGTGGTCAATTGTGTTGGCCCCTTTCTAATGAATGAATTGGAAAAAGAAATGTGAACCATGGTGAAAAACAAAGGAACAAAAAACCAATTAACAACATGGGATGAAGAGAATCATGCTCTGGGTCCAACTCCCTTCTGAGAGCCACACGGTTTTATTAGGCAGAGACACATATATTTGATTCTTGAAGAAACTGAAAATCTTAATGAGATTAATTCTCTTATATTGAAATTCAAAGCACTAGGAAAAACTGTAAGAGCAATTTGGCTACCTGTTCCCTCGATTAGGACAAAATGCCCTCTATCTTTCCTGACTTTAGTTTTAAGTCTACCAAAAAACATGGTGTAGTACTGATATAAAGAGAAAAATAAAAATAAGCCATGGAGCAGACTAGGGAGCTCAGACCCAAACTCTGAGGTATATTTGCTTAACAGATCTGATGCTGGCCACTGGACATTCAAATGCGAAACTATTAGATGAGACCCTACTGTACATGATATGCAAAGAGCAATTAAAAAAGGTAAAGAACTAATTGAAAGATGGAAAATCACGAAACCAGAGAAAATATTTAACATTGCAAAGATTTCTTAGACATGATATCCAAAAGTGAAGGAAGCAAAAGTGAAAAACAGACATACCCACAAGGGACAGATATAATTTTGTGTGACAAAGGACAAAATGGAATGCAGACACCATATAGGGTAGAAGAAGATATATTCAAAATATATATTGTACATATACATACATATGAAATCTATATTTCATAAGAACTATTTACTCAGTAAATGATAACATCATATAATTCAACAACAATAACAAAAAAGTAGATACTCGAATGAAAACAGACATCCTGTTAAGGTGATGTGCAAATGACCAGCTAACACATGTGATGACGCTTTTGTCACTGGTCATTAGAGAGGTGAAATCTAAAACAACAGTGAGAGAATACATTTGATCTATATATATGATAATAAAAACCCAACCCAAGCCAAGAAAAAAAGAAGCAAGAACCAACTTTGTGTGAAAATGTAGATAAACTGGACCATTTGCATGGCTATTGGAAACTGTGATAGTAAAATTCCCATGGTGACAGTGTGGGACATTTATGAAATATGAAAGACAGGGATCACCTGTGATATAGCAATCCCACTGCAGGTTCATTCACATACAACAGAAACCAGGGTTTCCAAGCCAAAGTGACTGGCACTCACATTCATGGTATCACATGGATGTGCTGACTGTATGAAACCAGGAAAAAGTGTTCTGATATTGAATCTGAAGCATCTCTCTTGGTCTTAGTAGCTTTGTGCACTTTCTGTACCTCATGTTCATTGATGAAATGTAGGTATAATAACGGTAGTTACTTCAGCAGACTGTGATAACCAAATGTGGAAATCTTAGGAAAACATCCATTAGAGTAGTGGTTCTCAACCTGTGAGTCACGACCACTTCAGGGATTGAATGATCCTTTGACATCTAAGACCATTGGAAATATGAGATATTTACATTATGATTCATAATAGTAGCAAAATTATAGTTATAATATAGCAACAAAATAATTTTATGGTTGGGGAGTGTCGCCACTACATGAGGAAGTGTACTAAAGGGTCTAGCTTTTGGAAGATTATAAATCATTGCATTAGAGGTTCTGGAATATTGAAAAATTAAAAATGTAATCAGGACTAGTATGATGGCCCAGTGGGTAAAGGCACTTTCTGCCATGCCTGACAACCTCAGTTAAATTCCCGGAACTGACATGATGGAAGGAGAGGAGTCAGAACAACTGGCTCCTGAAAGTTGACATGGAGACTGTGGCATGGGCATGCCGACATACAGATACACAATCAATAAGTAAATAAATAAATAAAAAGAAATAAATGTACTAAGGAAAAAAATGACACTTGGATCATTTGATTTTTTCCCTAGATGTCTAATGTGTGTATGAGTATTCACACGTATGGGCATGTGGGGCATGTGCATATGTGTGGCCATGCATGTGAAGATCAGAGCTGGTCCCTTTCTCAGTTCCTCACTCATTAGTCTAATGTTAACTGTCCTCTGGGGACTAGAATACATAAGCATTGTTCACTCTCCAGGCTCCTGACTTCTCTCACAGTCTGGAATGCCCAAGGGGCTGAGCACAGAAGAGAGCCAGTCTCTAGAGGAGTCTCATTGTTTTGCTGCTGGGCAGAGGCCAAGAGAAGCAGTGTCTAGGGAAAAGGCAGGACAACAGAGTATCTCCTGGGAAAGGGAGTCAACCAGTGGGAGGCATCTGAAAAGGCCAGCCCGCATAGTACCTCCATTGTGTCTGCACTCCTGTGCTCCTGTGGTGTTACTGCTTTTCTTGAAGGCCCTATATGAATCTACATATTACTCGGTGTGAGAAATGTGGAATAGTAGGCATACTTAAGCAGAAAATGGATGTTGCGAGAGGAAATCTGTTATGTGGATAACTAAATTAGGAAACAGAGATTTGGCTTAAGAAGTCTTTAGGCTACAGTCACCTCAGAATTGAAGATTCAAGCTCTCTATCCAAGCAGACAAGTATAAAGTGTCTGGTCAGCTCTGGAGGCTTTATGGATACCAGCATCTTCCTTTGGAAATGACACAAGGGATGGCAGATATGGGAGAAGGAATAGGTATATAGAAGAATTACTTGTGTTCAAGGCAGGGAAATGAAAAGGTAACTGCAATACTGGAATAGTAGATAACATATTTTAGGGTCCAAGACTTGTGAGAAAAACCCATGCGATAGGGCAGAGTAAGATTGTGTGTGTGTAGAGGGAGGCACTTAGGGAAATGAGGTTATCCTGGGTGGAGAGTCTGTATTCAATGAGATATGCAGTAGTGCCTTTATCTGGAAAGCATGTTAATTTTGAGTCACTCCATCCTTTATTTGGAATAAAATATCATCTTAAATCCTATGGTTTATTTATTCATTTCAAATGATTAGCCAAGGCCACTTTTCAGTGATGGGCCCTCCAGACATCAGGTGCATCTTCAGGATTGAAGGCAACTGGTGCAAGGATGGAAAGGTGTCTTGGGAGATTTGAGCCTAGGCTTTCTGAAAAGAATTCACTCTAATCAGCAGGAGGCAATTGTGGCTGTATGTGTGTGTCCATGTGTTGATAGTAGAAACTGTGCACCTCAGATTTATTTATCTTATATCAAGAGCTAATTGAAAAAACAAACATCCATGAAGCGATGCTTAAAATGTTACTGGAGTCACAACAGATATGTAATGGAGGTCACTACTGATGTTTGTAAGAAAAAAAATTAAAAATTAAATTTAAATATTTAAACATTTTAAATATTTTAAAGAGATAAAAAGCACACATGTACCTCTAGCTGATCAAGATGAAAACTGAATAAAATGAAATAAAAGAGCTGAAGATCATTAATTCAAAGCCACTGTAAGCATCTGGCAAGTCATGAGGTTCCATGGGCTGGGGACAGGAAGATGGAGCAGGGCATAAGTCGAGGATGGCCTCAGATGACAGGTGAGTTCATTTAGAACAGCTTCTGGGTCAGAGGTGAATGAGTGTGGGCATCCTCAATCCTTCACGTTACTTCAAATCTATAGACACCAATGTCCAACCGCAAATCTGTAGCATCCCAATCGCAGCCTGTGGGCTTAGGGATACCCAGGCTTATTTTTCACTCTCCTTCTCAATTTTACTTTTAAGTTCTTCTCAGTGCTGCCCTCATCTCAGTGATGCCTCACTTTGTGATTATTTACAACATAGATTTTATTGACATAGAACTTATTTAGTTCAACCAGTCTCACTATATATGTATTATTCTTAAGGTTTTTGTTTAATGTTTTTTTTTTTCCTCAAAAAGACCATATATGAACATCAAGTCTCAGAAATCTGGCTCTTAGAAAACTCTTGAAAACTCTGCACTGGTGTGGTATCAGTCAGCTCTCCAGGAGTCAAGTAGAGGGCAAATGGACACCAAGTGATGAGGCTGGAGAACCAGGCAAATGCTTGTCTTATGTTTGGGTATCATAGAAAATGTCTTTTCTAGCACAGGGGGAAGAGAACTAAAGGTGAGGTAAGTAGAGGCAGGACCCAAGGGTAAGGATCCAACAACTTAGGCTGCAAACCCTATTAATGAGGGGTTGTGGGACTTGATGGCTACTCAAACTTGTCTTGAGACTTGGCAAAGAAGCTCTTTTCATTGAAGGCTAAGGAACAGTTCTTGGTTAACATCTGAATATCGTTGAGTCAACACCTGTCTTGTCGGTATATGGCAACACCAGGCTAAGGCCTCAGGAGCTGCAATGTTAAGGCTCCGTGGGCTTACGGAAAGAGATCAGGAGGACTTTGATCTCTCTCTTTTTAATGTGGTCAAGTTTGCAGTTACTTGAGTTAAGTAATCTAGAAGCAGTCAGAAAATGTCTTGAGGCAGGAATGTAGTCTATATAAAGTGGGTTTTCCACATCCATTATTATCCTTAATCCAACTCCATTTTGATATCAGTATTTTATATGACATCAGAGCCATATATACACTCTTAGGGTTTATAGTTAGAGATAAAGTTGTATGTAAGTATAAGAAAGATTTTCTTTTCTGTAGAATTGATAATAGTAGAAAAATATTAAACGAACAGACAACAGTCAGAGTTTTGGAATCAGTGTGTAAAAGGACAGCGTGTGAGCTCCTCATTGCATTTTAGAATTACCTAGGCATTCATGCCAACTCTAAGAGAAACCCCAAGGGCTCATCATGGCAGGACAACTGAAAACCTGAACAGAATGGGTGTTACCTTGGTGGATTTAAGTTATTTTCTTTCTTTTGTTTTTTTAAGGAAGTGTTTCTCTGGTTGACCTGGAACTTGCTCTGTAGACCACACTGGCCTCAATCTCAAGAGAGTCACTTGTCTCTGCCTCCTGAGTGCCAGGTTTAAAGGTGAGGGCTAACACTGCTTGGTGGATTTAGTTATTTTTAATTTTAGTTTCTGTTGCTCTTCCCCACTTGTGTATGTTTTGGAGTTAAAAGGTTAAGTAGAGAAAATTTGCTGTACTTATTTTTTAAAATTTGCTCTACACTTTTGAAAACTAAGTACTATGTATAGTCTTCCATTTAAAATTTCAAAACACCAATGATCAAATCAAGGCATGGAGAGTTTTTATAATCTGATCAAGGCAAAAGCAGTAAGTGATACATAATGTTTTAAGTTGTGGAAATGTGACTAGTAGCAGTGTTATTAGCTCCTTTGCTTTGTTGATTCATGATGATGTAGGGCCAGCACCACATCTGCGGCAGGGTACATGTTTTATATTCTAAGAAAAAACCTCCATATTTCCCTGTGAAGATCAACCAACATCCCCCAACAGTGATACCACCTGAACAAGAGTCACCCACTAGAAAATACAAGACAGACCTGGGTAGAGCATTAGGATTGCTAGTGCTCAAATCTTTTCTAGGTCACCCTGAGATTTAATACAAAACTCATAAAGGTTCCTAATTTCACCTCTTCATGCAATGCGAGAAGAGACTTCCCAAAGGATGAAAGTCAGCAGATGATCCTGAACAATGTGCAGACTCTGTTAACACAGAGAACCTTGATAAGCAGGGGAAATGGAGCGAGATGGCTTAATTTGTTTTCTTATCTGAAAACACTACCGTGACATTCAGGATTTGTCAACTCCCCAGACAGGAAGACATCTGATGGCACTCCGCCCTCTTCTCTCACGGCTTTACATTGTGATAGAAAAAGCACCTCATCTACGATGTCAGGACCATCCTACAACTACACAGTGGAAACCTCTGCCACCTTCTTCCTCATGGGCATCCCAGGTCTACAGTCTTCCTATCTTTGGCTGGCCATTTCTCTGAGTGCCATGTACAGCATAGCTCTCTTAGGAAATATGCTCATTATTACTGTGATCTGCATGGATTCCACTCTACATGAGCCCATGTACTTCTTCCTATGTGTTCTGGCTGCTGTGGATGTTGTTATGGCTTCTTCTGTGGTACCTAAGATGGTGAGCATCTTCAGTTCAGGAGACAGCTCCATCAGCTTTAATGCCTGTTTCACTCAGATGTACTTTGTCCATGCAGCCACTGCTGTGGAGACAGGACTGCTACTGGCTATGGCTTTTGATCGCTATGTGGCCATCTGCAAGCCACTACACTACAGGAGAATTCTCACAGCTAGATTGATGCTAGGACTGTGTGTGACTATTGTCCTCAGAGCTGTCATTTCCATGACTCCCCTGAGTTGGATGTTGACTCATTTGCCATTCTGTGGCTCCAAGGTAGTTTTCCATTCTTACTGTGAACACATGGCTGTGGCCAAGTTAGTATGTGCAGACCCCATGCCCAGCAGTCTGTATAGCTTGGTTTGTTCTTCTATTATTGTGGGCTCTGACATGGCCTTCATTGCTGTCTCCTATATTTTGATTCTAAGGGCAGTATTTAATCTGTCCTCAAAGAATGCTCAGTTGAAAGCATTAAGCACATGTGGCTCTCATGTGGGAGTTATGTGTCTTTTCTATCTCCCTGGGATCTCATCCGTATACATAGCCTGGTTATGGCAGGATGCAGTTCCCCTGCACATCCAAGTATTGTTAGCTGACTTGTACCTGATCATCCCACCGACTTTAAACCCTATCATTTATGGTATTAGGACCAAGCAAATCCAGGAGCGAATGTGGGTGCTGCTGACATGCTTCTCTAGACAAGGGTTATGAACACAAAACTCTTCATATGTTTAGTTTCCTGGCACACAGATGTTTTAAAGATGTGTGGAGTGAGACTGTTTCATTGTCTGTGGAGAGCCCAGGATGAAGCTGGGAAGACTATGCTTGCATAAAACTTCAATGTTTAGTGAGAAAATTATGAGATGACTCCGATATTCTAATATGCTTAATAATTTCCTTTAACTTGTATGTGCAATAGAATGGAGACTTAGAAACATGGAGGTAGCACACCATCGGTATGTACACCATGGGAACATGGCCACATTACAATTTTGTCACTTGTGGGCTATTTTTGTGCATTTTCCCATGACATAACAACCACTCTAAAGAAACAGCTCAATATATAATCTCAATTCCCTTTCATTATTGTATGACTCTGAAATTGGTTTTCTAGTTTGATTCTCTTTGCACATTTTGCTCTCTTGTATCTTCAAGGAGAATTTTATACAGTTACAAGAACCATGTAAAATTTCCCAGTGTCATCAGATCTCAATATAAGATCCCAATATAAGCTATCCCTAACTAGCTGCTGGATGAGCCTGCTGCCTGCCTTCCTTCCTTCCTTCCTTCCTTCCTTCCTTCCTTCCTTCCTTCCTTCCTTCCTTCCTCTCTCCCTTCCTCCCTCCCTCTCTTCCTTGCGACTCTATTTCTTCTTCCCTGTTATCTTATTTTCTGTTTGAGTTCACAGTGTTCACTCTAACTCAGGGATTAATACATGCAATCAGATATACAATCTACCTCTGGGGCCCAGTGTCAGAATGCCCTAGTGAGGTGTGACATGGGTACCTTTAGGTTTAAAGGGCTGTGGACTGTTGGGAGGCACGCTAAGGAGCAAAGGTGCTGCTATGCAGGTTTTATCTGCTCGTGGCAAAGCAGGATGGTTGCCACAATAAGAATCCATTGTTTGCCCTCCCCTGTCTACAGAGAACAAAAGTATTAGATGGATTTGTGTGGCTTTACAATAAACCCATGAGGTAGAAGAATGCTATTCTAAGCCAGACTAGAGGCCCCTTTCCAAAGAGGACATCCAGTTCCCCTCAAACACGCTTCAGACCCAAATCCAATGAATGGCAGACTCGTGATCTGTGAATTGAGTTTGTCAACTTTGTTTCATTTTAATGTGAAAATCATTTTACAATCTTTAAAATCTTACCTCCCAAAGCTCTGTAGGAAACAAGGCTGCTTCAATTTCTTTATACATACAGTAAAAATAAAAACTAAGGCCTCTAAGGTTTCTGATCCTGTCTGCCCATTACAGAAAAGACAGGCCCAGGACGCAGATCCACTCTCATGCTCAGGAAGGAGATACGGGGATTATCCTGGTGAGTTCTTCATTCTGTGCTGGAAAAGCACAAACTGTGTTTCTCTAGCCTGGAGGTAAGGGTTTGTTTGGTAGCAGCAAGCCTCACACGAAGTATCCTTTACCTGGTTTCACCACAACAATAAGCTCTGGGCATGTACATTATTACTTCATCTCATTGGAAAACCTTACTTAAAGCTTTTCTGGAGTCTGCACTTACTTAGTCACTGGCTCCCACTTAATTATGGAACCAGGGAGGAGGGCTGTGATCTTCAAAAGGGACAAAGTCTATCACCCCTGTCATGTTTCCAGCATGGATCACAATGCTTATCTGACTGAGACTGTTTTTCTGGGAGGCACACTGACAGTTTGTTCTAATAGCAAGATACCATGAGGTCATACAGAGGGGCCCTTGGGTTTTAAGCTGGGTTCAGGGATATGCGTATCAATGGAAACATCCTCCAATAGTGATGTGTACGAAGCCAAATGGCAACATTAAGTTAGGATGGCCCTCCTAGCCTTCTCCATCCAGGGTACAAATGGTGAGCGGAGTGGTGTTGTTAGTGCCAATGCTGTAGCAAGGACTGAAATAGGGGAGGAGATGGCCTGGGAAGGGATAGCGGGGGAAAGTGAAAATGTGGGAGCCACCATCAGTCACATTGTAGAAGGAGATGTCATGGGCTTCATAGTCTAGGAAGATTCCTACCCGGTGTGGAGGAACTGACAAGGGCAGGAGCGGATATTCATCTGTGCCTGCACGGTACTCTGTCCCTTTCCTCAGCCTTATCACCCAGAAGCCATAATGAGGGGATAAGTAGACCACCTCCTTCCGGTCGATATTTTCCACACACACTCCGAGGCCCCATTCAGATCTGTCTCCAACCTCTACCTCCCAGTAGTGCCGACCAGAGGAGATGCATTGGCTGCCCAAGACAATGTTATAGCGGCAAAATCTCTCAGGATTGTCAGGCAGGTTCTGCTCGGTGACTCCATAGTGCACACTTTTCCTGTCCTTGGAAATGACAAGGCGGGAGTAAGCTGTGTCTGGATCTAGGTGCACATCAACTAGGGAAAAATATCTTAGTGGTAACATTGATGCCAAGCAAGGGGGAGTGAAGGACATCTCTGATGAAGACAGAGTTCTCAGCAATGGGTGGGGTTGGAGCTAGATGAAGCATCCAGACTGCACCGAGCCATTTGTGGGTGGAGTCCCTCCCATTGCCCATCACAGTCCCCAAGTATCTAATACCTGCAAATGTCTTCAGGGTCTCTCTTAGTCCTAGCACACGGCAATCTGTCTTCAGCTCCAAGGAGATTGGTTCTAGCTGCTGCAGGCTCCAAGACTGGCTCCTGCAGAAGAGGGTGTGTTTTGGATCCATGACTCTCAGCACTGCCGCCGGAGCCTCCTTCCTTTAGTTTGGTGAGGAGGGGCTTGGCCAGAGCCAGTCACTTAGATTTCCCTGGCCAGCAATGCAGAGGTGGCATAGCTGGCTTGTTGAGCTTCAAACTGTTTGTGACAGAGAGGTAAGAATGCTCAGAGCTTCTTCTTGAGAATGGTAAATATTGGGATAGAGGAAGAGGAAGGGAAAGAAATGTGATGCAAAGGAGAGAGGGTGATCCTCTGAGCTGGAAGTTTCATGTGCCTAATTTTTGGACCATTTACATGCAATAACATACTTCAGCTTTACTTAAAATCCTTATTGGCAATATCTGAAATGAATTCGATTAAGCGCAAAAAAGGAGACAAATCTTCTTTCGCCAATATAGCGTAAGATGGTGAGCATCTGCCTTCTGAAGGTGCTCAGTCTACATTCCTTCTCCATTTCTGGCTCTGGCCAGGCCTTTTTATCTCGTGTAGGGCTTCACAGAGTCTCTGAGGATGGGAACGTACCTGTTTAAGGCTTCCTGAATACCCTAGGAGAAAAAATATGCAGCTCATGAGTGTGCTGTGCCTCAGAGACGCTAGACAGACGTAAACTCTGGAAGGGGCTTTCTCAAAGGGAAACAGACTTTAGAGGTGGGGAAAAGCTTATGGGAGAAGAGCAGAGCAGACCTGGCTATGCTGAACACCTCAGGCTCCATCTCAAGATGGCCAGGATGGAAGGGACTGGAATGCTGTCAAGCTTTCAGAGTACCTGGTGTCCTCCTACCTCTGGCTGAGTAGATGGTCTGGACTATGAGAATATTAAGGGTCAGGTCTTCTGTCCAAATCAGGATGAGATCAGCAGGTGCCAGCTGAAGGCAGACAGGGTCCTCAGCTGGTGGGCAGCATGATGATAGGGCCCCTGAAGAACTAGCTAACCCTTTCCCCTGGAGTCCCTGTCTATCCCCGGGTCTCGCTCAAGTGTCCTACAGAAGGCTGTCGCTCACCTGCAGCATCCAGCGCACAGGTCTCTGGGATCTCTCTTCCAGCTCCACAATCATCCTCCACAGGACCTGGTTCTGCTGGATGATCTTCTCATGCCTCAGCTCCAGTTTGCTTGCTGTCTCTCCCTTCTCCTGCTCGAGGCTAGCCTGAACTGCAGCTGCCTCCACTTCTGCCTGCTGGCACGACAGCTCTTTTTCCTTTAATAACTGCTGATATTTTTCAAACTCCCATAGGATGCTCTGCTTTCGTGTTTCCATCTGTGTCTGGAGTCAAGATTGGAATTAGCATTGGCCTTTTTAGTGTAGGGTCATGTGGGATGGAGGACACTGACATATGCAAATACACACACTATGGAAATGCTTTGGTATAACCATGTACTGGGTTATGGAGGCAAAGACAAGGATCTGATTTTTCTATGTTCCTGACTCCCCGCAGTCTCAGGCCATTATTTTTGGTCTTTTCACAGGTAGCATACTTTCTTACAAATAATGAGTGGGATCAGAATGTTTCAAACTTGGAATTTTTCTGGATTTTAGATTAAATGAATATAGAGAGATACTTTGGCAATGAGATCCAACTTTGAACATGAAATTCATCTATGCTTCCTGTGTATCTTGTACATACAACCTGAAAGTAATTTTGTAAAATAATTTTAGTGTGCTTGCGTTCTGAGTATGACCTATTAAGTGAAACTTCCTTCTACTTTTAGTAGCATGTTGGTTATAAGCCACTTTTGGATTTGGGAGCACTTTGCAGTTCATATTTCTGGATGAGTGACCTTTAATATGTACTACTTTGATCAACGCAGTAGGATCTAAGGTATTGCCTTTCTTTTTTCTTGAGACAGGGCTCCAGTATATATAGCCCCACACCCCAGACTGTTACTCACTATGTAGACCAGGCTGGACTTGAAACTGTAGCAGTTCTCTGCCTTTGCCTCCCAAGGCTGATTTCTAGGCATGCACCACCATCCTGGTACATGATATTATCTTGGTATGATGGGGACTAGCTCCCATTTTCAGAAAAACAGTCAGATGGTTACACTGATGGTTGAATAACTACACTGCTGGATAGTTTTCCTTCTTGGTTGTGTGTGTGTGTGTGTGTGTGTGTGTGTGTGTGTGTGTGTTTATGCCTACTGGATCACGTTGACCAAAAGTTCTGAGAGTTTTATGCCTATTGGTTTCAATATATTTCTGAGGAGGTTTCCTAATATTTAGGTAACCAAAGTCTTAGCAGCTGTGCCATCAGTCAGGAAAGTGAAACAGAAACTGTTTGATCACCGCTCTACAAGCAATACTCCTATGAGCTCATGTGTGCAAGACGCCATTCCTTCCTTGTATGTAAAGATATGAAATCAGAGGCTCCTGCTACCCCAAAACCTATAAGCTGGACCTGAGAAGTTATGTGGCCTTAGGTAAAGGGGAAGCTGAAGGCCCTCATTCTGTCTCACGGATATCTAGAAGCCTCCACTGTCAGCTCTTCTCAAGTGCAACCTGCCTTCCAGATGGCAGCCTGTTCCTTCTCACTGACTTCCAGTTTCCTGGCTTCTTCCTGTTCTTTCCTCAGATGTTCCAGAGCCTGCTGGAGTTTCCACTGCAAGAGACAGAAAGATCATGAGCGTGCCCCACCAGGAGGCCACTGTAGGCACTCTAGGCTGACAGAGGCTTCCCGATGCTCCACAGGCAGTAGGTTGGAATAAACGATAGGAGAAAAAGGACTGCCACAGAAGGCCTAGACTCTGCCCATGTGACATGCAGGGAGGCCTTTTAGGTTGACAGTCACCTTAACTCCCATAGTTCAAGGAATAGAAGACTTTGGACTTTCCTAACCAGGACTATTTCTCCTCTCATTAATCCTGTTCCCTATTATTTCCCAGAACTTTGCTGTTGAAAGTGTGGTCCAAAGCCAGGAACATCAGCACGGCAGAAGCTTGAGCCTTACCCTACACATATCAAATGAGAACTGGAATTTATCAAGCTCCTTGGGTAGTTTAGATATACAATAAAGGTAAGAGGCTTTCCTAGGAAAGTAATGCAAAATATTCTTACGAGAAAGCCAAAAGTACCCAGTTATTACCTCTTCTCCTGATTAACAGTCACTTTTTATGTTAAAGAATTATAAAGTACCAGACATTGCAAGTATTACACAGGCACTAACACTGCCGGGAACCGGCTTCCACAGATTCATGTGTTTGAAGACCTGGACCTGATCCTCAGCTGGTGATGGTCTTTGGAAGGTTGTAGGAAACTTTAGGAGGTGGAGCTCGGATGGAGAGAGTGGATCATCACTGTGTGGCAGGCCTACAGGTTTTATGGCTTGGTATCCGTTCCTGTTCATGCTTTCCAACTCCATATATGACATGAACAGTTGCTACTGCTCCTGTCACTGCGACTTCTCCACCATGATAACCTGTATTCTTTTGAATAAGCCATTCCTCCTTTATGTTGGTTCTAATCAGGTACTTGATGACAGCAACGAGAATAATAACTGATATAAATACAGTCTCTGGATGTTGGTGTCATTATCATTTTATAGACAAGAAACCTGAGGCTCAGGAAGTCGCCTATGCGCAGTCATCCAGCTAGTAAATGACAGGGCTGGGAGTTAACCAAGTTCTTTGCCTGTTTGTCAGAATGCTAAATGGCCTCCTTGTCCTAAAACTCTCAAAACAAAGCAAAGCAAACATACTTTTAATGTTTTAGATATCTGTCCTATAGAGAAGAACACTGATTCCTAGGAGTTGCCATAGATTCTTACATTTTAATCTGGGAAAAGAGCAAGGTGGCAGCTGGCAGCTGGTCACAGTGGTTAAGACAAGATGACTTATCCCAAAGTGTGGGAAAGAGAGAGCCCCAGACAAAGAACAAGCTCCCTATTCCATCCTTTCATCTCCCGTGGTGGAGTGGCCTTATTAGGAGGTGTGCCTTGGAGTAGGTGTGGCCTTGGAGGGAGCTTGTCACTGAGGGCAAACTTTGAGGCTTTAGAAACTCTAGCCAGGCCCAGTGTCATTCTCTCTTCCTGCTGCCTTCTAATCCAGATGCAGAACTCTCAGCTCCTTTTCCAGCACCATGTCTGTCTGCAGGCTGCCTTGCTTCCTGCCATGACAATGAACTAAACCTCTGAACTGTAAGCCAGCCCTAATTAAATGTTCTCCTTTATAAGACTTGCTGTGGTCATGGTGTCTCTTCACAGCAACAGAAACCCTAACTAAGACATCTCTCTTTAACTACTGTAACTAGAAGTCAGAAAAGACCTGATAATATGGATACTGTGAGTATTAACATATGCATAGCACATAAGCATGCCTGGCAATTGGCCAATCAATCTTAAGTGACTTATCTATGGTCTCTTCTTGCTTCAGAATAATGTTATCATAATCTAAAATTAGTAGGCCTGAGTTGTGCTTATCATATGAAAAGGTTAAAATGATTCAGCTAATGCCAAGTAACTATACATGTCCTAGTAGAGCAATTTTTCAGGTTCTTGACTAATAACAGTTATCATATGTAATCTTATTCAAGTCACCTAGAACTACAACTGAAACCAAGGGTTTGCTTCAAGTTCTCAACACCAAACTCATCCTCTGGTTAGGTATTTCCATGGTAAGACTCTAGATGGGATGTAAAGGAAATGGGAGAGAAGAAAATCAAAGAGCATTGTGAATGAAGGAAAAGATATGGCTCAGAACATTAGATGTAAGGATGTGTAGCTACCAGGGACCAGGGATCAGCTTTTAAAGACAGGTATCTAATACAGAGAAGGATAGATGAGAGGCAGAGGAAAGGCTGGCCTTGCCATATTTACCTTATATTCCCAGGCCACATCCTTTATGGATACAACACTGTGGGCTTCATGCTCTGGGGACTGGCTACAGGTTTCACAGGTTACCACATCATCTTCTTTGCAGAACATGGTTAGCTGTTCCTTGTGGAGATCACACACATCAGTCTTTAGTCCCATTTCCACATAGAAGCCTAGCAGACGGATCTTATCTACAACACTGGCCAGCTGCCAATTGGGACGGAGTTTCCTTGGCTGCGTGGGAGCTCGACAAAGAGGACAAGTGTAGCTCAAGTTCTGGGACTCTCCCGGGAGCTTCCAGAGTCCAGAGAGACAGCTGTGGCAGAAAGTGTGCCCACAGTTGATGCTCACAGGCTCCCTGAGGAAGGTCATACAGATAGGACAGTTCACTTCTTCCACAATGGCTTCCATTAACACTGCAGGATCCATGGTTCCAAGTGGCAATTGTCTTAGAACATGAATGAAGGCTTCAAAGAATAAGAGAAAAAAACAAAACAAGAGAAAAGGGTAACGACTGTAAGTTTTCTCCCAAAACTGCCATTACTGATTAAAATCCACTTATTTTAGAACCTTTATCGATCATGTACAAGGATTGGACTCAACTAAAGGTATTACTGGGTAATGTTGTACACACCACAGCCATAGAAGGCACAAATAGAGATGGTTAAGAAAGTGGGTTTAGAGAATTCTTTTTTATTTATTTGTTTAGTTCTCCTCTTGGTTTGTCTGACCCCACCATTCACGTTCTAATCATGCTGCAGAAATGAACATAATCTCTTTGGGCTAGGGCAAGTTAATATAAAATGTGACATTCCAACATTCAGAAAAAAAAAAAAAAAAAGAAAACCACACAACAGTGTCAGTCTTCCTCTGATACTTTTTGTGTATGTTTATATCCTTCAAGGTGCAGACCACAAATGCTGGCAGCTCCCTGACTACTTGTGCAGTTCTCCTTATGTTGCACACTGAAGTGTAAACTGGAAATGCAACAACTGTCCTTCACCATGTCCTGAAAATCACCACCTGCCAGTCCTGAGTCATGCTGCCACCGTTCGCCACATACCAAGATGTGCTCCTCACCATGCAGGGAGGCAGAGAGGAAATTACGCCCCTTGGAATAAAACCAGGATCACTTAATAATATATTGATGTATACTGATGATTCTGTCCAGGCCACATGTGGGTATGGAGCTTGAATAATGAGTGGCTTAGGGTTCTTGGTATACTTAGCAATATTTATTAGCACATCCTGTGTTACTAGATAGGCTGTGTAAATGGGAGATTTACACTGGCTTTAAATACTACTGTAACTTCAGGATCTAAATAGTGCTTACAATGTAACTAACTGCTGCCTATGTGCCTAGCAAATACATTAGGGTTAGGGACTAGTTTCTAAATCCTAAATGCTTCTGTAGTAATAAATATATAGTGATATATTTTAAAATATAAGGTAAAATAATAGAAAACACTCTTGAGTCCCAGGCATGGCTCTGTGTACTTCACACGGATAACTGGTATTTCATAACTGGGGATTGAAACCATTACAGGTGCTTGGCGCAGGTTTCCACTATTCTACTTTGGGAAAATCACACATTTTCCTCAGCTTCAGAGTACAGGACAAATTCAGAAGCAGAGAGGAAGAAACCACTGTGTTGAGTCTTGCAGAGGGCATTTTGTAGGACCCAGAGCAGCAAACCTGTCGGCCTGAGATCAGATCATCCGTAGGTTATTACTCCTTCTCACCGTTTCCCCTGCTTTCTGTCCTCTGCTTCTACAGTCTCCACCAAGCTATGAGATCCAGAATCCTAAGATCCAGTGTGTACTAATACTGAACTCAGAGGCCTATGTAAGCTCGAGCGGAGGGATCCTGTAGTAAGCATTGCCCTGTCACTCCCTCATCTGCTTCCACTTTTCTGAAATGCTGGGGATTTAACAAGAATCTCGAGCACGCTAGGCAGGTACTTTACCGCTGATCCAAATCCCTCATCTCCTCCCTCTTGCCAGCCAAACACTCCTCAGTGCTGCGAGCAACACATGGACCACTTGTCTACTCACTTTACCCTATCTGGGATCACGCTCTTCTAACTGAGACTGTTTCCACCATCTCACTGTTGACGCCATTTACCAGGAGTCTGTGGTTTTTCTTAATTTTCACACAGGAAATTTACTATTTATATTTTCTGTTTTTCTCACAATATTCTAATGCCATGATACATTTAATACAGAGATATTTTCAGTTTTGCTCAGTATATTCTTGATGCCAAGAGCAGTGTCTCAATACTTGTTAAATACATGAGAAGTAAAAGTAAATGTTTAGGCACAGCTGACAGTAGAGGTGCTAATATCTTCATCTAAGGCAGTGTGTGTGTGTGTGTGTGTGTGTGTGTGCGCGCGCGCGCGCGCGTGCGTGCGTCCACCTGTTCACGCTTTGGTGTCAAAAGCACTACTTCAAGCTACAGAGAACAAAAAAACAAAAAACAAAACAAAACAAAAACCAAAACAACAATAACAAAAACAAGCAAAACCCAGCAGATGTAAAGACACTGGCAGTAGGAAATCAAGGCACAGAAAGATAGAAATAATAAATCACAAAATGTTGTGGAAGCATGTTAGTTTTATACCTTGCGTCAAAAATTATAAACATGGGAAAGGTGTCAAAGATCTGGGAATAAACAGATACAGTTCTCCAATAGAGGAACTCCAATAGAGATCTTTTATCAAACATAAATTTCTTGGTCAAGAGTTTGAATCGTTAACCGCTCAGACCTGTCCAACCTGCAGCTGAGGGCAGCTATGAATACAGGCCAAACACAAAACTGTAAAATGTTAACTTCCTTTATGCGATTTTGATCTCCAGAGTGAACTTTGTAGACGACAATGTCAAAAGGTTGCACCCAGCACCCTGTGCCTCCACAGTGCTCAGGGCCTGGAAGAAAGGGGGAGGAGCCTGGAAGCGGCAGAGAGTCAGTCAGGGTCTGGGCGCCCTGGCCGACCACGCCTTCCTGACCTTCGGACACTAGGCAGGTCCCCAGGGCAGTGGGATCGGGGACGGGGACGGTAAAAAGGGCAGGACCTGTGTCTTCCTCCAAAGAGTCCTGCAGTCACCTCCTTCTCTGCGCTGCGTTCCCGCTGTGGAGGCACGGGGCTCCAGCGGTCCAAACCGCAGCGTAGGAAGCAGCGGGGCGCTCGCCCGCCGGAAGCCGTGAACGCGGCGAGGTCGCAGGAGCCTGGACAAGAGCCGCGCCCCGGCGGCTTCCGCAGAGCTCCAGGACCCGCCCACGGTGCAGGAACCGACGAATCACTTCTACACGCAGAGTGGCCTGATTGGCTGTTCGCTTGCCACTTTTCCTGGTGGAAATCAGCTACTTAGCGTGGGCGCTCAGCCAGGTTTGCTTGAGTGGCACCTTTTCTCATTGGAATTTGCGGTTTCCTGGAACACGAGAGGCCGATTACGGCTCCAGGTTTCAGATACTCAAAAGTTTTAATAAATGCTTCTGTTTTTCCTGGCTAACTCTTGACAATTTCATACCTCCTCAGATAGCTCTTCATTGGAACAAACTAGTTTCAGAGTTAGAAACGGATATTAAATTACGAAGCAGAAGAATCTTGATCATAAGCTGCCACTAAAAAAAAAAAACTTTTTAAAAAAGGGCGTACCCTTTCCTCTCATCCAACCACAGAGATTCACAAGACACAAACAACAGGCTGTTGAACCAGTAACCTGGATATTTCTTTGTATTCCGACGGCTCTTTTTCTGATACTTGGACTTTTACTGAGTAAGCAAGAGAAGGCACCTCAGTGACATGCCGGAAGTAACCAAAAAAATCCCGGATAAATCCAAGTTCCAGTGATATATTTATTGTTGCTCTTTGAATCACACGCCAATGTCAGAGCTCAGGATGTGGTTGCCATTCTTCAGTGTGAGGCCCAGAAAATTACTGAAAATAAACAGGACCGCACAGTAGGGGGAGAAGGAGGGACTGAGATTTGAGCTGAGCCCTGCTTCTTAGTGCAGACAAATGACTGTCCTCATGTCACAGTGAACAGATGAATTCAAAGAAGACATTTTTAAAAATATTAATTGAGCATGAGTACAAAGAGACCTGGATTGCAAGTCTGGGTCATACATTCTCTGCCTTAAACTCACCCAAGTTCAAGTGAATTTAAGTCAGTTAAATCATACGTCATTGAGTGTAACTATGACTGACTCTCAAAGGCCCTGATGATAGGATACTATAGAGTTGCTGGGGGCAGAGGCTCGTGCTTATGAGGAGCATTTTGGACTAAAGAGTTTTGAAGACATGATCAAGTAACCTTATTGGTTGATGAACTTAAACAGAATGAAAATGAGCAAAGGGTCTCCTACATTATTTACATTTATAGAGTTTCTCTCCAGTCTGGGTCTGTTCATGGACCTGAAAAGAACCAGAATATACAAAGCATTCTCTATAAAACTTGCACTTACTTATACAATATTTTAGATATGGTTCTCTAGAAGAGAAAGAAAAAAATGTACACACACACTACTTAGTGTTTCCATTGCTGTGAAGAGACACCATGACCAAGGCAACTCAGACAAAGGAAGACATTTAATTAGGGCTGGCTTATCGGTTCTGAGGTTCTGTCCATTATCATTATGGTGGGAAGCATGACAGTGTCCAGGCAGACATGGTGCTGGAGGTTCTGTATCTTGTTCCAAAGGCAAACAGAAGACTGGCTTTCAGGCAACTAGGAGAAGGGTCAAGGCCACCCCTACAGTGACACACTTCTTCCAACAAGGCCAC
>NW_022196904.1:91718292-91736966 GCF_008632895.1 Mastomys coucha
AGAGAGAGAGAGAGAGAGAGAGAGAGAGAGAGATTGGGACTGATTTAGATGGGCTTGTATGATAGGTTCTGGGTATTAAAAAACAACCATTAATATCTTTTAGAGCAATGGTTCTCAACCTGTGGGCTATATAACCCCTTTGACAAAACCCCTATCTACAAAATTATTTACATTATGGTTCACAACAGTAGCAAAATTACAGTTATGAAGTAGCAGTGAAAATAATTTTATGTTTGGGGTCACCACAGCACAAGGAACTATCTTAAAGGGCTTCAACATTAGCAAGATTGAGAACCACTGCTTTAGAGGCAAAGAACTCAGTGGCTACTCTGTCCACAGAGTTGGATGTCTCAGCACTGAAGACACAGGACACAGGACTTTCCTCCCTCCCTTGCCCCACTCCCCACAAGAGTCTCTGGTCCTTTATATTGAGGCCATGTTGGAAGGCTGAAGAACCTTGAGTATAATATTGGTGGAGCTTGGCAAAGGTAATGATAGATGCACTCAGGGAGAAGTGAAGGAGGGCAGGCATACTGAGTTTTCCTTGACCTTCTCTACATATGGGCTGCCTGTTAGAAGACGCCACCCAGTGTGAGGATGGATGTTCAGCTAATCTCTGGAAGCATTCTCACAAACACAGTCAGAAGTATATTTTTTTAGGTCATTCTAGATCCCACAAAGTTGGTAATCGAGACCAACCATTGAATGTTTTCCCCTTTGATCCCCAACCACTTCTTATGTTAATTTCCAAGAAAGACAATAAAAGTGGTTGGAATGTAGCATCATTGGTAGGGTGCTTGTCCAGCATGTATGAAGCCCTGGGTTTGAGCTTCAGCCCCACATAAATTGGGCATGGTGGTACATAGGTGGTACCATAGGTGGTACAATCCTTAAAGTTGGGATGTTCAGTAAGCAGATCAGAAGTTCAAGGCTATCCTGAGCTACAAAGCTACTGGCCCTGTCTTAAATAAAATAAACTAGATATCTATGAGAACCTGTCTTAAAACAAACAAAAAGACAATGATGTTATAATTTTACCTAACATGATATAACTATCCCCATTCAACTCCAAACACACTAATTATTCTCCAAGACTAAATGATGAAGTCACTTTTGGAATATTTACAGTTTAAATATGCTAATATAGATTAAAAACTTAAGTACTGATATCAACTCAATGCTATGTTACATAATAAAAGGAGAGGAAGGAAAACATGGATGTTATATACACACACAGATATACACAGACACACACAGACATATTATATGTATACATCTACAAACATTATCCTTTACTAAATGGGACAAAAATCACTCATGACATTTACACTCCTCATTTCTGCACCTGGTCATATGGCCACAGTTTGTATTTTCTACCTATGGTCTTTTTTTTTTTTTTTTTTTTTTTTTTGTGAATGTGAGTATAGACACACATGTCTCATCACATACATGTGGTAGAAAGAGGATACAATCTTGGGTGTCTGTCTCATCTTCTACCTTGTTTGAGACAGGGTTTCTTGTCATCTGTAGGGCAGTGGTCTGTTCAGGCAACCTAGGCCCAGTCTAGTAATAGGTCTGAACCCCTGTGATCCAGTTGGCAATATCTTTGCCTGCAAGGGATGGAAGGTGCTTGACCAGAACTCCTGAGTCTTTGGCCCCTGTTTCAGTCACAACCTCCCACAGCTCCCCCCGCAGGAGATGTGTGCTCTGTCATGTAGATAATGCCCCAAGCTCCCAGCATTCTAGCTGGATCCTACTCCCAGCCATCTGACCACAGCCAGGCATGCCTCTCTCCACAGACAGATAGACATGCCTCACACAATATAAGGGGAGGTTTGCCCCCTCCTCTCTCTTGCCCTCTTCCTCTCCTCTCTCGATCTTTGTCCCTTCTCCTGCCCTGTTTCCTCTCTTGCCTTCTTCCTCTCTCTCCTGCTCTTTGCTCTCTTCTCTTGCCTTCTTCCTCTCCCTCTCTTGCTCTTTGTTCTCTTGCTTCTTGTTCTCTTGCTCTCTTCCTCTCCTTTCTCTCTCTCCTTTTCTTCTCCTCTCCTTCCTCTCCTTTCTTTCTCTCTACATGACTGGCCTATTTTCTCTTTTCCTATAATAAAATATCTCACTTATGCATTGCCTCCTTTTTAACTAATGCACCGTGCAGCTCCAGGCTCCAGCAGTAGAGAGCAGCAGCCACAGGCCTCAGCAGCAGAGAGACTCAGGTATCAGTGGCAGAGAGGCCACAGGAGAAAGACCTGGGTCCTACAGTCATCTGCTGCTCTGTGTGCCAGGCTAGCTGGCCCATACATTTTTAGGGACTCTCCTGTCGCTGCCTGCTTCCTTTCTGTAGGGGAACTGGGGTTTCAGATGCCCACAAGCACACCCAAGGTTATGTGGCTTCTGGGATCTGAAGCTTTCAAGTCTTCATGCTTGTGTGCAGTTCTCTTTCCTCCCATTCATTTTTAAGCGTTTGCACAAAGGCTTGCTGTTTTGGAATGGTTAACCCTTTGTGTCCTTTCTGTAAGTCTAAACTTTTCCTTCATGTATGCTTTAGGTGTTACTTAAACACAGATGGCTTTCCTGTAACGGCCTCTCATTTCTGTATCTGAATTTAATCTGTAAATGATCAACCCCGTGGCAGGAACTAAGAATAATGATAGGGAAAGTGTTGAACCTGAGGTGTTTGAGGGACTTCTACATCTAATAGATAATATCATGTCACAAACTTAGGAGAAAAACCTGGCCTGTTTAGGTGATTGAAGCTATGGGGGCAAGTAAAATCTTTCAGGCTAGTGCACAGAGGGAGAAGATAGGAGGAATACATGAACCACAGCTTTGAAGAAACTAACCAACATGAGAAATGAGGGCAGGCAGCCTCTTTACTAGTTCTATCCTGCTAACATTTATTTAATGTGTATTTCAAATCATTAAACAGGCATCTCTGGGAGCTTGAGAGCTACCAATTTTTACAGGGTTGCCCAGTCCACCTCTGTTCACTTGCAGGCATTTTAAGGGTCGACCATACCCACTTTCGCATTTCTTCTCTGCCTACTTGGAATGCTGCTGTGTTTAAGATTCCACCAGTCTATCTTAACAGCTCTCAGAGCAACCCAGGACCTTGTACCATCTCAATGGAGTGTCCTCTTGCTTAGTTGTTTATAGTAACAAAGGATCAATAACACGGGAGGATTGCTAGTGTGTTTTTATTTTTCACTACATGTTGATGTAGCCTAAATCTGTTTCATTCAAACCTCTACTCTATTCTGTGCAAGAGCGATGACTGATCATACTAGGAGAAAAGAGTACAGAAAAGGAGCTGACCGGAAGTAACCCAGAATGAACTTTTTGGTTCTAGGTTGCAAATCGTCCATATGACCACAAGAGGGCAGCATCCAAAGTGGGACATAGCTCCTTGAGCATTGGTACAAGTATTTGGCGATTTGTTTTCTGGTGCCAGCCTATCCCTCATTTCCTTCCCGGTCGCTTATTTTCTCTCTTTCACAGCAAGAACTCCTCCCTATCACTGTCCTAAAAAGGTCTCAGAAGAATAGTGTAGGAGTCAGGGCTCAGCTCTCCTTAGGGGTTTGAGTGGACCTTGGGTCCCAGATCACTCATCTCTGCTGGTGCTCCCAAAGGCCACCAGACAATCTATATTTAGGTAGCAGAGCTGATGATGGACATGCTCTGGCTCAGACTTAAGGGAGACAGCAAAGGGAGGTTTGTCTTGGCTCTGGGAAATCCACAGAGACTGTGCAGGGCATGGAGAGTGCATTTGGACAGCCTGGCTGCTTGGAGAAGTCTGTCATCAAGCAGCCCTTCCAAATTACAGTAGCCTGGACCGGAGACTGTGACCAGTGACTAGCACAGTGAGGAATTTCTTCAAGTCTCTGTGAGGCCAGTTCCAATTATTATCTACCTTTACGAGAGGACTCTCCAGTTCCACCCTTCTGCCTTTTAGAAGCAAGGCAAGGGAAATTAGTTTACCAGAAATAATGTGAAATGTAAAGTGTGTGTGTGTGTGTGTGTGTGTGTGTGTGTGTGTGTGAGAGAGAGAGAGAGAGAGAGAGAGAGAGAGAGAGAGAGAGAGAGAGAGAGAGAGAGAGAGAGAGAATATGGGGGTCTGATTTTGTCTTGAACGTTAGGAGGCATCATCAATTACTCTATAACCAGAAGCCCGACACCTAAAGTCATGCTTTTCATAGGCAGTGATGTGGAAGGTGGATTGGAGAGGTCTTATTGGGGCAAGACAAGGCCCACAGCACCAAGGTAGAAGCATCATACAACATGCTTGTGTCTCAGGACAGAGGTATGTGGCAGAGTGGTGTGTGTGCAGAGGAGAGAGTTGAGCCTGGGATGTTATAAACTGTCTAGGGTGAAGAGCTAGGTGTCTCCATGGTCACTTGAATGAGGCAGCAGCTGCACTCACTGATTCTCTTTCTGTGTCTGCACTGTATCTAGTTTCAGTGACACACCCCAGCCAAGCACGGTTTGGGATCATGGACCTCTCACACAGACATCCTGATGCGTGATTCTGTTCTGCTTTATGCCAGCCACCTGGAACGATAGCGTCTCCTCCTCTTCATCTCCCACTCCTTAGAACATCAGGACAGATTCCTCAGTTCTCTCTAATGGATAAGAGTGACCACTTAGGGGTAAAGGAATCACTTTTCAAAACAGCCTTTTGTGTGGCTTGCCTGAAAATTCTGATTCAGTGGGTGGTGGAACAGGTCCTGGTGGATGGTGGTTGCTGGGATTTGAACTCAGGATCTTTGGAAGAGCAGTCAGTGCTCTTAACCTCTGAGCCATCTCTCCATCTCCTATTTTTATAATGAGGTTTATAAAATTAAAAATAGGAAGAATGAGAACAGAAAGAGGTCAAGGGGTCAGGATAGATTTTTTAAAAAACAAAACAAAACCAAACAAAAACCTAAATCTTTTTTTCCTATGACTACTCCAATATTTTTATCTCATTAGTTCTTCTTTTTCTCTGAGCCATAACTGAGTACCGTTTTTTCTTTTCTCTTTCCCAGTCTCTGGATCTGGCATGCCACAGTCCTTGGTCCCTCTCATCACCACTCCAAATGGAAGTTTGGCCCATCCAGCCCATTTTCTACTGGTAGGCATCCCTGGCCTAGGACCCAATATCCACTTTTGGCTGGCTTTCCCCTTATGCTTTATGTATGCAGTGGCCACACTGGGCAACCTGGCCATCATCTTCATCATTCGTGTGGAGAGGCGCTTGCATGAGCCCATGTACCTTTTCCTTGCCATGCTTTCTACCATTGACTTGGTCCTCTCCTCTGTTACCATGCCCAAAATGGCCAGCTTGTTTCTAACTGGCATTCAGGAGATTGAGTTCAACATCTGCTTGACCCAAATGTTCCTTATTCATGCCCTATCAGCCATGGAGTCTGCTGTCCTGCTGGCCATGGCTTTTGACCGCTTTGTGGCCATCTGCTACCCATTACGCCATGCTTCTGTGCTCACAGGGCCAACAGTGGCCAAGATTGGGCTAGCTTCCCTAGCCAGGGGATTTGTATTCTTCTTTCCATTGCCCTTCCTTTTGAAGCGTCTGTCATACTGCCAAACACATACTGTGACACACTCCTTCTGTCTTCATCAAGACATTATGAAGCTGTCCTGTACTGATACCAAAGTCAATGTCGTTTATGGGCTCTTCATTATCCTCTCAGTCATGGGTGTAGACTCCCTCTTCATTGGCTTCTCCTATATCCTCATCCTGAGGGCTGTGTTGGAGCTGTCAACTCGAGGGGCAGCACTCAGGGCTTTCAACACCTGCATCTCCCACCTCTGTGCTGTCCTGGTCTTCTATGTACCCCTCATTGGGCTATCAGTGGTGCATAGGCTGGGTGGTCCCACATCTCTGGTCCACGTGGTTATGGCTAATATCTATCTTCTGCTACCACCTGTAGTCAACCCCATTGTGTATGGAGCGAAGACCAAGGAGATCCGCTCAAGGGTTATCCGTATGTTCTCACAAGACGGCAGGTGAGGACACCCAGCTGGGTGTCCTCAATCATTCCAAAGATGACAGGATAAGGATCTGTAGAATGGCTTCATGACCACATCATGCAAATCACTGGAATCTTTGCCTCTAAACTTTGCATTTTTGTTTCTGGGAATATGTCAATACAGAACTTTTGACCAGTCTAGACAGATCATCATAGAGAACAACTGTCCTATGGTATCTGGTATAATAGCTGTGTCATTCTTTCTCCCAACTAGAAAATATACATAGTCTTGACATGAGAAGGCTATAAATGCTACATCTCATGATTCTTTACTTTTGATGTATAATTTTTTAATGGTGCTTCCCCTCTTGTGTACATGTCAGTGAAGCTGTGTTGATTATATAACCTATTACTCAAACCTCAAAGTAGTTACATAATTATAATTTGGAGTCAATGAAGGCATTTGGAGGGGGGTGTAATTGGAATGGAGCAGTTGATGTGAAATGTTGAGGTTTATACATTTGCATGCATATATGTGGAATCTGTCAATGTCTATCTGTGTGGCTTCATGGAGGCTATTACTCCTATAAAGATGTTTTCTATTTTAGTTTTGGATATGTGTGGGTATATTTATATAGAAAAGATGAAAGGAGTAGAAAAAGGAGAGGGAAACATGAATATGTGCTAGCTATGTCCTGGTGAATACATTAGTAATGTCCTGATGTGTGTATGTTATGAATGATGTCATTGATTGTACCTTTACTTAGATTTTCAGATATATGTAAGTTGATGTATTGATATACATCTGCATAAGAATGCTAATTATGCATCTTTACAGTGGGGATATATTTATGAATGCCTGGTGCCTGTCTTTTGCTCATATCTGTAGAATGTAATATACCCATTTGTAGAACTGGGATGTCTGGCCATTCAGCATGCGTACTCTCTGTTTTTTAGCATATGCCATTACTATGTCTATATTGCATAGTATTTAATATGAATATGATTACTGATGTGTGTATGTGTGTGTGTGTGTGTGTGTGTGTGTGTGCATGAATCTGTGCTTTGCTGTGATAATTCATTTTGGGGAATATTCCTGGCACATTTGTTTCAGACACATTACCTTTTTGATTGAGTATGGATTATGAGACTCAAGACTCAGATAGACTTGGTATTACTGGCCTGACAAATGGTTTCAGTGTAGATTTGTGGGTGGAAGTAGAAGATTGATGAAGTCTGGTTGCAAGAATAGTTTCCAATATTGAGACACAAATTTCTAAGAGACCTGGATAGTTGGTCAAGCTTAGGCTTTGAATGTGACTCTGGGAACATAATCATGCTGATTTCCCATTCTTTCTCAAAGGCCAGTCCGTATCTTTTTTATCTTACCCACAACCTCTTCCCATTTTCCTGCATCTGCATCTGGGCATTGACTTCCTGCTGTTCCTATCTGTGTCTTCCTTCCTCAATGGCAGCTCGGAGTTTTCTCACCTCTCTCCCTTTCATTTCTCAATGGTTTGCCAAGCATGTTTAAAAGTCCTTGACTGGAGATCTGTCAGTCTCACTGAGGAAGCCAGGAGCAGGAGAAGATGAATACGCTGGCGGGCCTTTGAAGGCTCTGATGTCTCTTAGGGTACGGTATATCTTTCTGAAGCACTGTTAGTCAGCTTACAGATCTTGGCATCGGGTTAAGAACCTCAGGCTAAGGAAGTATGTATCAAAAAAATGTAGATTATAACAGGGGAAAGAATACTGAAATACAACTTATAAGGTAAAAATTTGGAAATATTATAAAGTAATATATTATACAATTTCTCTTGACAGTTCACTCAAGTGTATGATGACAAACTATTATGTTAACAATGGAACAGAGATTTTTGACATCCTTTAAAATGTTTTAAGTGTTATCAGTACACAATAGATGATCATATGTATCCTGTCTTTTTATACAAGTTTGGGAAGCATCATTCATGTTATGGTCTATGTGAATAGCCCTCTGGAATCTTTGAAATATTACAGAATTGTGGCCATGGGTGTTGTTCTGATATATTATTAAAAACAAACAAACAAACAGCAAACAAATAAACGTCTTTATCTCTTAATAAATAGATTCTGAAAAAATTAGAGAAGTTGACATTTATTTCCCTGTGTTGAGGACTTAGAAATGAAATTTAAAAATGGTCAACTCTTATTTTTATTGTTATAATATTTTATAAATTTTAAGGAATATGACAAAAAAGATATTGTAGGTATTGAAGGGGGGCCTCTGGGAGGAGTTGGTGTACAAAAGGGAAACAAGAATGTGATTTAATTCTGTTTACTTAAAATATGTTTTTAAATATTAACAAATCCAGATAAATTGAAATTATGTAACTTTTCTCATCATAATGCAATAAAAGTTAAAAAAAAAAAAAAAAGGCCAACCCTGCCAAGAACCTCTTTCAGATGTGGCTTTTGTTGTTATCAGAAAAGGAAGCATGTGAAGTTGGAATCATTTGGGCTTTCAGATTAAGATTAATGGCTTTTACTTGGAGACCAGTTATTTGGCTTATTGAAACATAGCAATTTTGGAAACTATCAACATGATTAAATAGAAATGCAAGTCGGCATTGTTAGATGATTATGGGGATTAAACAAGATAATAAATATGAACATGGGAAAATAAAAAGTAATAAATGATGACAATGTTTTTTTTTTTTTTTTTTTTTTTTTTTTTTTTTGAGACAGGGTTTTTCTGTGTAGCTCTGTCCTGGACCTCACTCTGTAGAGCAGGCTGGACTCGAACTCAGAAATCTGCCTGCCTCTGCCTCCCAAGTGCTGGGATTAAAGGCGTGCACTACCACTGCTTGGCGACAATGGTTTTAAAAAATAAAAATGGCAATGATGCATGTCATTCTCTTTTAATTTCTTTTAGAAAAAGTAATAAACTACATTCAATACTTAAAGTATTTTATCAAACTTTTCCCTAAATGCTTTATAGTTTTAATGCTAATATGAATGGTTTTATTTATTCAATTAAAATTAAAATTTACGTATTGTTAGTAGGGAGAACTATGATTTCTCTATATTAGTCTTGAATTTTAAAAATCACTATACTCCAATTTTATTTCTAGAATTTCTTAGCAAATTTTACCAAATTTCCTCATAGATGATTGTGTTGTGTGTGAATGAAGATAGTTATATTTTAGTTGTTTGCATAAATACAAAAGAACAATATGAACTTTCTATAGTATCTTAAGGGGAAACTGCCTTCCATTATTAAGTATGTTTTAATAAATTCTTGAGTGGATTATTGAAACATTTGACAACTCTGGATTTCTTTCTTTCTGTAATTTTATCACTTTCCCATGTTTATGGGAATTTGACTTGCTATGAACTGCTTGTTAACTAATAGGAAAAAAGCCACCTTAGATTTTTTTTTTTTGAGACAGGGTTTCTCTGTATAGCCCTGGCTGTCCTGGAACTCACTCTGTAGACCAGGCTGGCCTTGAACTCAGAAATCTGCCTGTCTCTGCCTCCCAAGTGCTCGGATTAAGGGAGTGCACCACCACTGCCCGGCTTACCTTAGATTTCTTACGAGTACTGTGGTCAGGGTACATCTTTCTCTGTTTATTTAGCATTTCCTTTTGTCAACTTCATAGATGAGTACAAGACATTGTTATGATGTCTATCCACATTATTCTCTTATCCCCTCCTCCACTCCTACAGGGTCCTTTTCCCCAGCTAGTTCTCTCCTAGTTTCACATTTTAAAAATTTTATATTTTGTGTAAAGTTTTTGCAAATGGCCATATCTGCTGTGTGTTCTGGACTGTAGCAGCCAGAAGACAGCTGGCCGTAGCATTCCTTCCCCCCCTTTGGCTCTCATAGTCTTCTGCCTTCTCTTCCATGACAGTTCCTCACCTGGTACTCTTCTGCTTTGTTCCCAGAAGGCATCTCAATAACTTGATACTAGGTTGGTCACTTGCTTTGGATATGCTTTGAAGGTTTGTCAGAGCTTGTTCATGCTGAGGTATGGTTTTCTGTATCCTCAATAAAGGGATGAACTATGAAACCCTCCATTCTGACTGCCAGGAGGCCACCAATCTTTGTCCTGCAGATCACTTTGTAGTTTTACTTCTAAATATTTTAAGGGATTCTCCCTATAGTTATGGTTCTCTTGCTGACATAGTACTCTGCTGAATTCTTAAAGAAGACTCTCTCCACCCTCAAGTGTTGCCTTTTATGTAGATGTGTCATCTCCAATACTTTGCTTTTGCCTTTTGACTGAAGTGGTCATCCTGAACCCTCAGTCCAGCTCCACAACTGAGGGATGCCTCTAGACTCTGTCTGGATCCCCTTTCCTGTGCCACAGCGTGGAAATGAGACAAGATGCTGGAAGCCTGTGGATATCATATCTCGGTTCTTTATCTCGTCTCGGTTGTTCTGTCCTCCATTGCCGGATGCCCGATGTCCCACAAACCCTTGTTTTATGTGCACTGCTCACATCCCCATTGTTTCACATGAGAAATGTGTTTACTTACTTATTGCTTTATGAGACCCCATCTTGGATGGAAATAAAAGGGTTTTGTGAGAAAAATCTTTGTGTCAGTCAAGCCAATGGGCTAATAGAGGCAGTGGCAGTGGCTCTAGGGTGGTAGCGGAGAGCCAGGCTGAAAGTTCTGTGGGTGCCAGAAGCTTTTGTATTTAGTAGCTTTGATGTGAGTTATAATGATCAGGCTTAACATTGTCTGTTTTTTGTAGCTTGGGTCAATATATACTGTGCTTTGACGAAAAACTTCTAACCGTAACACTGAACAATGAAACACAGCAGAAAAACAACAAAAATCACGTTTGTTTAAATACCAATGTAATTTTAACTTATTTCACAAGTAAGCTACTTAGTTTGACCTGGAAATTATTATATCAAACTTTGTAAACATTCTCTCACTATTTTACCCTTAAGAGAAAGCAGATGACGTTGATCTTATGTGGCTGGTTGGAAGTATAGAGAAGGTTAAACCAACCACATTACATTCTCTTTCCTTGGTCTGACTTTCAGTACTCCATGGAGTAGAAGGCGGAGGCATTATCTGTGGGGATCCATGTTTTATGTTAGCTAGCCTTCAGAGCCAGAAGCTCAGAGAGAATGAGGTCCTTAGGGCTTTAGAGGATGGAACCACTGGGTTCCAGGCTCCATAATCAGCATTCACAAAAGAAAAGGCCTGGGGGATAAAGCATGTGTCAGGACGTGTCAGGACGGGGTAGGCGATCAGTCACTGGGTCTCTGCAGATTTGCTTTGCCTTTCCTCTGGCTGTGTGACAACTTTGTGAAGGAACGGTGAAAGACCCTCACATACACCACAAAATGATTTTCTTCTGGCCTTTTCCTACTCTAATTTCACATTTGGGATTGGTCTAAATATTCCAGCTGGCAAAGGTCCATTTTCAAAGGACTCTAGAGACCATCTACCCAATGTCCCTCCTTCCCCACAGCCCGGGCTCATCCTTTTAAGATGCAGAAGCTTAGAAGGGAAGCAGAATCCTAGGATTCTGGTGGGGGCGCATCTGCAGATGGACCCCCAGAGACAGCGTGTACTCCCAGCAAGGAGGAGCAGGAAGTGGGACCTGGGAAGACCAAGGATAAGGAGCGCCAAGCAGACCACAGAAGGAGGTGGAGACTGAAGGGACTGGGCTTTTAGCAGCCTGCCAGACCTCCTCAGGAAGAGTACTGGGGGAAAAGGCACAGAGGCTCTTTCAGGACAACTGAGGTGAGTACAGTAGGAGGTACAGGAGGAGGTCGGTGTTACTTGTAGCTGAGTACCTTCTTAATAGATGAGAAACCAGGCTGTGAAGAACAAGGTGTGCTGGGTGGGTTTGGTGGTGTTGAGCCTCTCACCCAAGTGACAGGCAATCTGAGTAATGTGGTAAAAGGGGTGAGGATGTCAATTGTTGCCTAAAAGTAGTTTTCAGTTATCTTTCTCCCCCTTCCCGTCCCCCTCTGCTCCAGTGACTGGTTTACCGGAGACTAAGGAGAGGCTGGCCAAGAACAGGGGCAGACGTGAATGAAGACAGGACAGATTAGGCTGGAGTTGGACTAGGTCAATCGGGACTGGACTGGGTTTCAGTGTATGGACAGAGACAGCCTAGGTTTTACCACAGTTGAAGCACAGCCTGGGATGGGAGCTCAGACTATAGCTGTGGTTTTGTTGGGGGCTTGGGTAGCGTCAAGGCACAGTCAATACTGCATCAAGAATTAGATTGGTCCCCTTGCCAAGGCTCCAGTTCTGATCTTGACTCAACCCTAGGATTGAGGTCTAGCTCGTTTAAAATGTGGCTTAAGGTCGACACTGCCAACTCCCTTACCATGTGTCCTTTGCCTTTAGATGCACGAAAGCCCTTGTAGCTTTCTAAATGAGGATTATTTTCTCTAACTAGGTCCTTGCCTTTGCCAGAATACACTTCACACACACACACACACACACACACACACACACACACACACACACACACACTGCACGATCTCAACCAAGTCTGTTGTTTACGTTTCTCTAAGTTACTCAGAGTTATGGCAAAGCCCTCAGGCAGCCATGACCTGACCTTTAGCCAGGTCTGAATTGCTCTCGGCCTCCCTTGCTCTCAGTTTTGGCACTTTGGGCTTTTTGCTCATGAACTCAGAGACTCTTGCCTTAGGATCGTTTCCACAGGTAAAGGTCTCCCAAGCCTGAACTGCTCTTTACCTGTGAATGACTGACTGCCAGGCTCGCATGTCTTCTCCTTCACTGTCTTCTCCCCTGACTGCTGTTGGGACTGGATAGCTATCCTAATGCTCTGACTTACCTTCAGTGCGCTTACCTTAACTTGCGACTTTCTTGCCTATGCATTTTGTCATCCCCAGCCCAATGTGTGGGCTGCAGGAAAGCTGTGTTATTGACTGTTTACCCATTGTTTGATATCATGTCTAACTGGGTGTTCTTGCCTCCTTACCTCACCAAATCCCAACTAACCGCAGCTGGCCTTGCAAACCTTAACTTGATAACATCGCTTTAGGGGACCCTCTGAGCCTGAAGACCTTGGGGAGCTACAGTTATCTTTGCTTCCAGGAGGCTATGGCTCCCAGGCTTGCCCTGGCACTCATCACAATATGCTGTGATGACTGCATGCTTGTGTCAGTCTTTCTGCACCCTGGGAGGTCCTGAGCTGTGCCTTGTTTACTCTGAACCTCAGGGTCTCTGTGCTTACTGCTGAACCTGGCAGGCAGGAGCCTGCCAGGCAATAATTGTCGGATGAAAAATGAGTGCACTGAACAAAGCTTCCCATCAGGCATTTATGGTGCTACCCACTTGCAGGCAGCAGTCACAGCCAGACGAGCTTCACAGGCCACTAATGTCTACTCTGGCTTTGCCAATTTGTAGATAAGTAGCTACACAGGAAGTGGGTGTGGGTAGAGATCTGAGCTCTAAGTATTCTTTCTGGGGTGACTTTAGGGGATCAGACTGATCTGTGGGAACGTAATTACAACTTTCAAGTATCTTTGTGGCCATTAAAGACAAGAATGACCAACATCCTTCAAGGTCCATCCACTTCAACTAATCTAAGCAGGTTTTAGGGCACACTAGATGGTGACAATTTGGATAAATGTGGTTCTGAGGATAACACTCCTATGAAGTGTTAAGAAAAGGTCAGCTTCCTCAAGAATCAAGTATCAGGCTACTCCAGGCTGCAGGCCCAGTATTGCCCACCAGGCCTACCTTCCCTCTCTGGGCTTGGAAGTAGGAGCCAGAGACTCCTAGCTATGTCTGGTTCCATTCTAAGAACATTCTCCTCCACATATTTTAGCAAAGGCTGGAGGTAGCATCCGTGACTCTCACATGGTTCCTCTGAGTATGAGACACTGTTTTTATCCCAGGTAAGGACAAAGACCACAAATCCCCATCCTCATTCCCTCTTGCCCCCTCCCTCTCCGCTAAGTAGAGAGAGCTTCTTAGGTGTCCTGACCCTTAAAGAAGCTCCTGAATTCAGGTCCTTCCCTTTGCACTCCTTAGATGTAACATGGAAATCATTCCTACAAATCATCCATTATGGAGGAGATTGTGAAAGGGACAAGCTAGGTTTGGCATATTGGAAGCATATAGATCGGTCACTCAGAGCTTTAATCTTTCCATTGTGACCCGTCAGATGGTATTACTACCTGCCTGAAAAGCTGGTGAGAGGCCCTAATGAGACTACGTGGAAGTTGGTATAGAACAGAGCCCTTCTCTTCTCTACTGTGGGGCGTGGCCATGCCATAGCCAGAGGAACTGAGCCTGGAAGAGAAGTGTGACCCACACCCTCATCTAGGAGAGTCCTCTTTATTATTCTCTTATTCTCTTTTCTAAGATTATATCTGGGTGAGTGTCCCATTTATCAGACCCTCATCTTGCCTTACCTCCAGCCAGATTTTGTTAGCTAAGGCAGCCTAAAGTGAGAGGATAAGAGGTAGCACCGGCTGTTTCTACTGTACTTGTGGACTGTTAAGCCCCAGGAATATCACTTAAGCTCTTGGAGTCCCAGTTCCCTCACCTGTCATGAGGAAAGGACCCAGAGAACTGCATTTATCCTGCAGGGTTGTTCTCAGCTGAGGGATAATACTTACATGCTGCTGCAACACAGTGTCTGGTATTTTGTAGGCATTCAGTAAGCTCTGTTAATGTCACAAAACAAGTCAGGGCTCAGAGATTGCTTCATTGTTCTTGGGTCAGAAGAGAGGACACATAGGCCTGGTTTCCCTTTTTGCCAACTTTTCCATGGGTCTAGAAGAATGGCAGCAGTTCTGGCAAAGAATATGGGCTTCCAAGCAAGTTGAAACTGAGCTGGTGAGAAGGGCTGAGTTGGTATTGGAGGGAGCACTTTAAAGTGCAGGAGGAGGACTGAGATCCCAGAGCATCTAGGGTCTGAGAAAAGGTCAAGATGCAGGAACAGTTCCCAGAGAAACATCCTCAGGACTCACTAGACTAATCTGACATTTTAGGGAAAAGTTAAGAACAGAGTTGCTCCTTTGGGATTATGATAGTGTGTGGGCTTTCTAAAAAAGGTAAAGTAAAATAAAATAAAATAAAGAGAAAGAAAAAAGTATCTTTCTTAATTTATTTCTCCTTGGTTTTGTTTCATTTTCAAAACAATGAGTTAGTTCCAACTTGCTTGGAAGCTCCCAAGCCCCCCCCCCCCCCAAAGATTTATTTATTGTTATAAATGAGTACACTGTAGCTGTCTTTGGACCACCAGAAGAGGGTGTCAGATTTTATTACGGGTGGTTGTAAGCCACCATGTGGTTGCTGGGATTTGGAACTCACAACCTTTGGAAGAACAATCAGTGCTCTTGCCCACTGAGCCATCTCACCAGCCCTTCATCCCTCTTGAGCAAGCAAGCTCAAATAGCTCTAATTGTGAACAGAGGCTCAGTCCACAAGGCCTCCTGGGAGTTGTTGCTTATTTCTGTTGTCTTTTGGAGAGCTGGAGGAGACTGGAACTTGTCAAGACTGTGTAGTCTGAAAAGCAATACCCAGGCTCTTTGGGTCCTTTTTTTTCCTCTCAATCCCATCTGCACAGATTCTGAGGTCCAGATCTCGTCTGTGATGCCCCAGTTCCTCCCTCCCAGGCCAGCTGCCTCTTTCCTGTTTTGATCTCTGACACCTGTATACCAGTGCTCATTCTTGCCAACGTGAGCAGCTGATTATAGCCATACATATGTGTGCAGTTAAGTGCATAGAATGAGCACATAAAGATGTCGAGTGAAGCTTAAGGTCAACTGGAAAAAAAGAAAATCTCATTTTATATGTTTTCACTCATTTCCAATGCTATGTGCTCTTTGATTGTTTTACAATCTTTTGACATAACTAATTTACATAAACCAACAGTAGCATTCTGAAGTTGTTATTTTCTGAGATAACAATAACAATTATTTCATAGTTTACTACCATAAGAGTTGAGGCCAACACTCATGTTTCTATCCTACAGGACTCTACTGACAGCATCAGTTGGCTCTCGGAGGCCATAAAATTTCATGTGCTCCCATGACTTCTTCCCAGTTTGCTTCCTAATGTAGCATATTTTAACCTTGGAAATCTGCCATCTTTCCCATGTCTGTTATGTGAACTGCTGGGTGGCATAGATAGCTGGCTCTCTAGAGGTCTGGAGTTTCTTCTGGTTGAGGTCTCCAGGTAGGGAATCCTAAGTGATAGTCACCTGCAGGCACAGGCTATGTTTCATATACTCTATGCACGCATTACAGGCAAGGCATGGCAGCTGCTTTGTGCTTCAGGATTTTTTTTTCTTTTAACTTTCACACATACCCTTTAGATCCCTGGGCATTTCACTTGTGTTAAAGATTCCTGCTCTTCCCTTTAAGACTAACTACCCTGCACTGACAATGTGCATGCTTCTTCTGGCCTCTCCAGTCTCTGAGGTTCAGATATCTGACAGTCTTGCCTATCTGCACTGTCCGAATCAGGTGCTTACTGAGAGATCCTTCTATAAGTAAAACTCATTTCAGTATAAGTGAGAATAATTTGATGCTAATTAATAAACAGACTAGTGTCCTTGGTATTAAGGAACATGTAATTTGGGAAAAAATAAGTGGTTATTATCATCAGAAGAGTAATTGCATGAAATGAGAACCAAACAAAGTTATTTGGGAACTCAGAACAGGAAATGGTTAATTATACCATAGGGAAAGGGGCTTAGAAAAAGTAACATAAGAGAGAGAAAATAACCGAGAGAGCATGAAGAACATACGTGGGATCAAATCCAGGCTTTCCTACATACCAGGCAAGGGCTCTACCACCTGAACCACACCTCCAACCTTTACCTGGGTATTTTACTGCAGGCAATGGCCTGATTTCATCTGGTCAGTACTGGTGGTGTGCAGATAAGGAAGCTTACACTGGAGCACGATGGTCAGCATCATGGTACCTAGCTTGTGTGCCTGGTGGTCAGCATCAAGGAAGAAAGAAACAGCATTATAATGTTTATACTCAGTGTATGTGAGGTACTACTGTTTAAACGCTTTTTGCTCATCAACTCATTTCTTACTCACAGTAGTCTCAGTAGGCAGGAGAGGTATTAATATCATTTTGGATATGAGGAGACCGAAGCTTAGAGATAGTAAATAATATCCTGGTTAACACTGCTCACAACTGGGATACAGAACTGATTCTTTAGCTTAGTGTTTTGACAATGATTCTGTGAGGTTTTAGTCTTTGGAGCAGAAGAATTTATATGCTCTACAGACAACCATGTAGTCTCATTCACAATTATACATATGGACCCCTAAAGAGAACTCAGAAATCAATGAACGTATTTGGGAGTTAAGAGTTTATAGATAGAAAAATAGATTTACTATTAAAGAGATTGAGATAGCCTGAGAAGAAACTGACATTCAGCTGACATTGAAATTTAACCTGATCACTAGTCTAATGATCTAATTTTAGCCTTAAACCTAACTTTAACATTAGCCAGTCCATAGAAGCCATTTCAATAGTAATTTAATCACATCTATTCTATTGTGATCAAACCCATTTTAACAAAAACATGATGGTAATTTTATCCTGAATGCTGTCTGAATTTTCATTTCCCCCAGCTATCTAATCAAGATTTTACACTTGCATATCCTCTTTGCACCTTAATACAGCCAAGACATGGCAGCTGCTTTGTGAGCACCTGATGCAGTTAACAGGCTAGGGCTAGGTAGGATATCCAAATCTCAGAGTAACCACAGGCACTGGTGATTAGAGAGGGATGAGGAGCATCAGACAGGAGAAGGAGTGGTTTTAAGAAGCAGGGAGCTGTGTCACAACAAATACAACTCCGAAGGGTGTGAGGTATTGATTTTGCCTCTTTGCCTGAAATTGTAGATTAACTTCAATTCTCTGCTTTAACTTTTTTCCTTCTATCAGATGGAACCAAACTCTATTATCCTCTTTTCTAATATATGTGCTCCATGTGGTCTTCCACTGATCTCTTTGTCTTCTTGAGGCCACCTTTGGATGAGCACGCAGTGGTGGTGGAACAAAGCTTATTGCCCTTCCTGAGTCAGTGAATGATCTAACTATGTCTGGAGCCCAGTCATTAGCTCTGCTTTATAACCAGCTTCTTTCAGGTAACCTACAGAAGCCCCCATCCCAGTTCTCATATGGGCCAAATATATGTTTGTATGTATATTTGTGAGTCATACACCCACACACCTGTATATACACATACATCAAATCCGCCCTCAGTATATGTAGATTCTATATCTGTGCATTTAACAAACCATGGATTGATATTAATTGAAAAAATATTGTGCTTTGGGAGCACTATTAAATAAAATAAGGATTCCTCAAACCATTATACTCTGATAGTAGATCTGCTAACTGAAGAAGCTACTGAGTGACTGTCACGGGGCTATCAGTAGACTAAGTAAAAGGATGACTTATATCCCAGGTAGGACAGAGTCAGATGCTACAACATTTTACCAACCTAACAGGAATGACATACAGTTTAAAGCATGTGAACTCTTTATTTTTTGAGTTTACATTTAATATTTTCAGAACTTTAGGTGAATGCAGTTGATCGAAATGAAATAACTGGAAATGAAAGTATGGTAAAGTCACTGAACGAGTGCTCCCATGAGAACCACAACAAAGCAGTGTACCATAGGACAGCTGAAGGAGGCTGAGCAAGGTAACAGTCTTAGTTGGAGATAAACATCAGAATTCTTT
>NW_022196904.1:91736976-91741240 GCF_008632895.1 Mastomys coucha
TTGTGTAGCCCTGGCTGTCCTGGAACTCACTCTGTAGACCAGGTTGCCCTCAAACTCAGAAATTTGCCTGCCTCTGCCTCCCAAGTGCTGGGATTAAAGGTGTATGCCACCACTGCCCTGCTCAACATCAGAATTCTTTTTTTATTAGATATTTTCTTTATATACATGTCATATGAAATATCTTTTCCCAGTTTCCCCTCCCAAAAAAAAGAAATAAAATAAAACAACAACAACAACAACAACAACAACAAAAACCCCTGTTCCCTCCCCCTCCCTCTGTTCACCAACCCATCCTCTCCTGCTTTCTGGCCCTGGCATTCCCATACACTGGGGCATAGAACCTTCACAGGGCCAAAGGCTTCTCTTCCCATTGATGACCAGCTTGGCCATCCTCAACATCAGAATTCTTAAGCAGTGCTGGTGTGCTGGCTGTAACGCTTCATTGTTTAAGATCCATCCAGCTGTTACTCTTTTTTTTTTTTTTTTTTGAGATATAAGTTATGTAGGGCAAGTGTAAAAACTCTTGATTAGATAATGGAAATTAAGACTTAGAGTTCAGGATAAAATTGCAGTCATGTTTTTATTGAAATAGGCTTGATCACAATAAAATAGATGCTATTAAATTAATATTGAAATGGCTTCTATTACTGTGTACATTAAGTTAAGATTAAGACTGAATTAGATTAGTGATTGAGTTATATTTCAATGTCAGTTTATGTTACTACTACCACTGATGGATTTGCATGAAAATCACCTTAAAATGGACTGATGAAGTCCAGTATTAATTTTTTTCAATTACTGTTTCTTCATCAATGGTTTCATTTTCAAGAGTCTTATAATCACTTAATTGGTTAATATAATCAATGTTAAAAATAGGAAGTATGAGTATAAGATACCACAGAGGATGTAATTTTTTTTTTTTTTAGTTTGAGAAACTGAATGATTAATTATATCAGAATGTCATCTTACCATTTCACTTAATATATAGGTAGGGTTAACAAGTAGAACTAAGTGGCTTTTTGTCTGGTACTTGATTCATGGTTAGATGAAATTTAGGGTTGGTTCAGAGTTTGAATAGGCAATGGAGTTAGAGTTTTGTTAGAAAATTGGACACTAGGATCAAGGGTGGTATGGCATTGAGATTCTAGAGGACATGACAATGGCTTGTCTTTGTATTTCAGCTTCAATCTTCCTGGTACTGGCTACATCCTGATTCCTTCAGCATGGTGGGCCTCAATAGCAGTGAATCCAGTGCCACGTATTTCATCTTAATAGGCCTCCCAGGATTGGAAGAGGTCCAGTTTTGGTTGGCTTTCCCATTGTGTTCCCTCTACCTTATTGCTGTGCTAGGTAACTTGACCATCATTTACATTGTGAGGACAGAGCACAGCCTACATGAGCCCATGTATATCTTTCTTTGCATGCTTTCTGGCCTAGACATTCTCATTTCCACCTCATCCATGCCAAAAATGATGGCCATTTTTTGGTTCAATTCCACTACCATCCAGTTTGATGCTTGTCTGGTACAGATGTTTGCCATTCATTCCTTATCTGGCATGGAGTCCACAGTGCTGCTGGCCATGGCCTTTGACCGCTACGTGGCCATTTGTCATCCTCTACGGCATGCCACTGTGCTTACATTGCCTCGTGTTGCCAAGATCGGCATGGCTGCTGTGGTCCGGGGTGCAGCACTAATGGCACCCTTACCTGTTTTCATCAAAAGGTTGCCTTTCTGTCATTCCAATATCCTTTCTCATTCCTACTGCCTACACCAAGACGTCATGAAGCTGGCCTGTGCTGACATCCGTGTCAATGTCATCTATGGACTCATTGTCATCATCTCAGCCATTGGTTTGGACTCACTTCTCATTTCCTTCTCATATTTGCTCATCCTCAAGACTGTGTTGAACTTGACACGTGAAGCCCAGGCAAAAGCGTTTGGCACTTGTGTCTCTCACGTGTGTGCTGTTTTCATCTTCTATGTGCCTTTCATTGGATTGTCAATGGTGCACCGTTTTAGCAAAAGGCATGACTCTCTCCTACCTGTCATCATGGCTAACATTTATCTTCTGGTTCCACCTGTGCTAAACCCCATAGTCTATGGAGTAAAGACAAAGGAGATCCGACAGCGGATCCTTCGCCTTTTTCTCATGACCACACACACTTCAGATCACTAGGAATCCATGATGAAACCTTCCTCCATTCAAAGTTCTGTAACTCGTACTTTAGTATGGTATCTTGGAAGACAGTAGTAAGAAAATAAATCTTTCTCAATAAAAACATAGCTCAGATCTTTCAAGGATGAAACTCAGTATGGAAATTCTACATGGAATGGAAGAACACCTACAATCTCCATTTTCTAATATCACATTCATTCTTTTGTTCTTTCTTTAGATAATTATTAGGACCAAGACTTGTGTTTTGAAAGTTATTACTCCCAATATTATCATCACTTCCAAATTTCAATTCATTTCACTGATGATGGTTCACAGCATTTGGAGATGGAGTAACACCTTTAAAATGTTCATCAAAGGCATGACAAAAGAAAACTAAACGCCAAGACTATAATAAAATTATATAATCTCATTTAAAACCCCATTTCCTCATCAGAATTCACAATACCTTTGGATATCTAAGAAGGTAGAACTGGATTCCTTATTCAAAACAATCTCCAAAGAAATATTGTTTTTCTTCTGGGTCCCAGGCCAGAACAAACACACTTGTCTATACTTTGAGATGACATATGTTGTTATGACAGTTGTCACGGCCATGAAGATACTTTTACTTACTTAAGCTTCTCAACCTTTTATTTGTTTCTTGATTGCACCAATGGGGAAATTGATATTTCATGGGAATAAGTGACTTACAGAGAACCGTAGAAGCTTAAAAATAGAAGAAAAAAAAAAGAAGAGCTTTCATGTCTGATCCTGTTATGTAGAAGAATTGTTAGACAGACTGGCAGAATGTTGAGTTGGGAATTTCCAGAATCTTACACTGTTTTTGGTGGAGGCATTTGGTCCTTTATTTCCACTTACCTAGTACTGTTTTGAGTAATTTTCTATCAATAGAACTCATGGCTTTAATCATTCCAATAAACATTGCTCTGTGCCTAGCCTAATCATTACAGTGTCCACACAATGGAAACAGAGTGTTCCTAAATGGGCTTATTTGAGAAACAGTGGGGTTAGCAGCAGATTCCATGGGTATCTGAGGGATGATTTAGGAGAAGCCATTTAGAATATCCAGGAGCTTGTTGTATAAAGAGAGGGCTAATCACCATAGAGAAGAGAGTCAAAAGGAAGAGACATGAGACTGAGTAGGTTAAATGAGACTGACCAGGAAGTAAGGCTAGGGAAAAGGTGGGTCCATACAAAACGAGGAGGACATATACAAGCAAGCACCACAGATACCCAGGGCCTTAAGCTGTGTTGCAGTGAGGGAAATAAGGGCTACATTCCTGACAGACTTACCATAAATATAGCTGAGAGTCCTACCTATTATGTAGCCACAGCATTTACAGGAGTGGGCGGGGCATTGTAGGAGCAAGTAGGAGTAGATTGATGAGGGATTGGGATTATCATCCACAGAAAAGTCATATTCAGATCCAGGGTGTGGGTGGTGAGTATGAGAAGCGGGCAACAAAGAGGGTGCAGGGTTGATTTTTTTGGACATGGCTAGCACAGAGACCCACTTGTACATCCAACTTCTTGGACTATACTCTAGAATATACGAACTGAATGTATGATAAAATTGACTAGACCAAGGTGAGGGGTGGCCAAAGGAAATAGTGTGAAATGTACTCAATGCAAGATTGGTCACTTTGAACTGAGGAGCGGAGGGTGGATAGTCATTCATTGCCCAGGAGTGCTCTGACATTGCAGTTGAGAGAAAGACATGATCATATTATTTGCAAAGTGAAATGTGATTATTGTAAACAAAAATCACAGATATTCTGAAAATATGAAAGAAATTAAAGCAGGCTAAAAATCTTTAATCTGTTAATCAAAAAAAATTAAAAACCATTGGTGTTTATTCTTCCAAGGTTTTAGTGTGAACTTGCATGTATTCCTTTGCTTGGATATAAGATGAGTGTGTGTATGTGTGTGTGTGTGTGTGTGTGTGTGTGTGTGTGTTTGTGTCTGTGATTGTAGGGCATTTCTGTGTGTGTGTGTGTGTGTGTTTAGAGGGCATGTGAATGTGTGTCTATGTGTGTGTGTGTATGTCTGTGATTGTAGGACATTTGTGTGTGTGTGTGTGTGTGTGT
>NW_022196904.1:91741250-91742624 GCF_008632895.1 Mastomys coucha
TGTGTGTGTGTGTGTGTGTGTGTGTGTGTGTGTGTATGTGTGTGTGTGGTTAGAGGGCATTTGTGTGTATTCATTTTGATGATTGCTTTTTCTGAGAGAGAAACTCTCATGATGTTGGCCTCAAACTTACCATGCAGCTATGGATGAACTTAAACTGATTCTCTTGCATGCACCTCTCAAGTGTTGGAATCACAGGCGTACACCTCTCAATCTCACTCTCTGTATGCTTTATATTTGCAGTCCCTTTGGAGTCATTCATATATAATGCTTGATGAGTGGATTAATTACACTGGCCAATTCATTTTTTTGTTTGTTTTGGGGACAGAGTTAGTACTTTAGATATCAGTAGAGATTTCAGGTCACTTTAGTCTAGCACATGTACTTAACACACCTCCAATCTGTAGTGAATATTAGTAGCTATTGCATAATGAAATATCTAACAAAATATTTTTTTTTCGAGACAGTGTTTCTCTGTGTAGCCCTAGCTGTCCTGGAACTCACTCTGTAGACCAGGCTGGCCTCGAACTCAGAAATCTGCCTGCCTCTGCCTCCCAAGTGCTGGGATTAAAGGCGTGTGTCACCACCGCCTGGCCCTAACAAAATATTTTTAAAAATAAATAATCTTTATTTACTAGGTATACATAAGCAGAATATTATGTGAAGTTGTGTAAAAACTGGTTTATTTTCTCCATTTTTATTTCAAACATTGTAATTGTTCTATCATATGTAATTTACAGTGTCATCTATATTATATATATGTACATACATATGTATATGTATACATAAAATCACGTGTTTAAACCAGTGATAGAACATGGAGTGAAGTAGTGTTTTCTTTCCCATGAATATATTTACATAAAAAGTACAGCCTTTTTTTCATATGGCTCTATTTTTCTTTATCTCCCTCAATTTCTACATAAGCTAGAAAAATTGATTTTTAGATGAAATAAATTATCCTCTTGTCAACCTTTTCAGGTATGTTCTGTCAACTATTTATTTATATTTTCTAGTAATCTCTTTCACAGAGATTTGTTATGAATCTTCTTAGTCTACAGTATGGTTGTCTCATATACCTTTTTTCCTGCTACTAAGTGTAAAATTATGGAAACAAAAAACATTTCACATACTTATCAGTGCTTAATCCATACAATTGCATCTTAACACAGTAAACAATAAACAGATTTATAACAGGAATAAGGAAGATGGTCTTTTTACAACTAGAATTTTTTAGTGCTTCCTATATAGCATATTTTCTACAATTTGTGATGTATTCAAACTTCATTAGTCTTAGCCTTTCCTACTTAGCACTCTGAACATGGCTCCCCTGATGGGCTTGGACTTGACACTGTAGATGATGGGGTTGAGCACAGGAGG
>NW_022196904.1:91743322-91754433 GCF_008632895.1 Mastomys coucha
GAGGGCAATGTGGACAGGCTGAGACCCACATCACTTAGGGCCAGCATGGACAGAAAGTAGTACATGGGCTGGTGTAGGCTATGGGTCCTCCTCACAGCCAGGAGGATGAGGCAGTTTCCAGTGAGCGCCACAGTGTACATGGAAGAGAATGGAATGGAGATCCAGCCATGGGCAAACTCTAGTCCTGGGATGCCAGTCATTAGGAAAGATTGTGGCTGGAAGAAGGTGATGTTGAGAAAAGTCTGTGAGGAGATCATCCTTGGAGAGAGCCAAGAATTCCCAGGAGAAGTGATGTCCTCATTTTGGACAGATACTGAACATATCTAGAGAGGAAAGAGTGACATAGTGTTGAGTCAAAAGTCTTTACAGTCAAGTTTCATTAATTCACTGTTTCCTTTTATCTACAAAGCAATGATATTGATAACAAACATCAGTGCAGACTCTATATGTTATATTCTACTTAGCATGATGACATCTTGCTTATACTTTTCTCATATCTTCATAAAAAGTATAGGTACCTTTGAAGATCTGGCTTCTTTCAAACATAGGTTTGGGTAATTAGAGTTATGAGTTTATCATGCTTATTGAAAAGCTTCTTATCACTCTGAGCTGGTGGACTGAGAGTCCATATGCTATGAAGCACTATCCAGAGTAGGGACTCTACTGGTCTTACCAGTGTCTAGTTTTTGTCCAAGTTGAGGACACATCATATCCCTGTGCCTAGAAGAAAATGAGAATTCCCATTTGGTAAGTGATAAGGAAAATTAAACCAGGCAGAAGGGATAAAGGAAGTTTATTTTTATAGCATTCAAGGAACTGTAAAAAGAACCTGACTGCATGAAAAATTATTGTGCTTTTCCCACAGTTTTGCACTTTTAAAACTGAGTTATTCCAAAGCTCATCTGTTTATCTTGCCCTTGGCTTTTTTATGACACATTTTGACATATGCAAAAAAATCTATGATTCATACTTAACATTTTGGACCAAATTTACTTAGACAAAGAATTAAGAGACTTTGGCCACATTTCCCTACTCATTGTACAGATGAGAAGTTCAGCAGTAGAGAGCTTTAAGTGGTCTAGCTCTGATGCATATAGTCCATGTATTGTCTTGGAGTCTGAATTCTTGTAAGTCTGAATCCAAAACCAATACTGTCTCCCGTGGCCTGTCCTGTACTTAATCGTTAGTACGCAGAAGAAAATGGTACAAACATTGCATCTATGATTATTGTGTTACTAACACATTGCGATTCTCAAGACCTTCACTAGTTGTGACTCATTTAATCTCTACAGCTGTTGTAAAATGTAGACTTTAGGGGGCTGTCCTTCCTACATTGTACATTGTGGGTGGTAATTGATGTTGAGGCATGTGACTTTTTCATGTTGCTCCTCTTTTAAAACTCTTTCAGTGTTCTCTGTGCAGTCTCATAGGATGCTTGTGATATGGCTTGGCAGTCTTGTGATGAAGAATGTTCCAAACTCTTCATTTATTGAAGGGTAGATTTTGTCCTGTTCAGTATTCTTCAGCCAAGCAAGATTATATTTCAGTTTCTAAAAAAGTCTGTGTTATTTATTTTGGGGATTTTGTGTTCTGTCTGTATTCTTCCTTTGATTTTCACATGGCTGAGCTTCTCATTCCTTTGGTTAGTAAACATCATTCTCCCAACGAGCCATTTGGATGACTCACCTCAACAATGCTCTGACCTATATCCTCTTCATTGTTCTCACAAGTCACATCCTTATTTTCCTGTAAGCCACTAAGTAGATTTTTATATTTTATGATTACTTCTTTCCTTGGTGATTTTCTGTCTATTTTAGTAGATTACAAATTCCATGGATGTGTCAACCATAAGGTTTTGTCTGTTAACTGTTAACTTGCCTAGTGCTGTTCCTGGTACACAGTAAAGCCACAGTCAACATTTACTTGAGTGAATAAATAATGAAATGTTGGTCAGGTCTTACACACATGGAAGAAAAACAAGTAAAAGGTAGATCATGCTCCTCCAGGTATCAGGTAATAGAACTGATGGTGGGTTTTGAAGAAGAAGGGATTGGAACCCTATTTCAGGATATCATGCATTGTATCTATGGGGTGGACATAATATATTAGCTTTATAGTTGATTGCACAGAGAAGAAATCTCCAATAAAGTCTAGCTAAATTTCATAAATGTGGATGATTACTATGCCAGCTATGATTCTCGAATATTTTATCTGTGTCTTATTTTAAGAAGCCTGATGCAGTTACCCAAGGATGTATGTGACATAGTGTAACTTCAGACAATCTCCCCAGATTTAGGTCCATTGGCTATCTTTTCATTGATTTGTTTTCTTAGCTCATTGTGCCTTCCATCTGTGCTTTTCTTCCCATCATTCAGTCCAAAGGATATAGCTCATACTCTTATTTTTCTTACAGCCATTTAGGGAAATGGCTGATCCTGTTCTTGCTCTTGCCTATCATCCCCATCCCTCTTTTCCTCTAACTTTCCTTACAGACTTCTCAAATGTCTCAACCCACTAATCTTTGTAAGTCACCACCTATAAATTGGTACTTTCCTTGTAAGCTGAGTTTCATTATCATTTTTTCTATTTGTCCATCAGTGCTTTAGCTGGAACATGATATCAAGATTTTAGTAGATGCTTTTGGAACTGGAATATGGGAGATAACTTCAGCTATGTATATCTTCCACTTGTTGAAGTAACAGCAACACACAGCTTTAAGTATGTGAGAATAATTTTTTTTAATACTTTTTAAGTGGAGAGAATTAGGGAAAAGGTTTTGGGCTTCAGCCATTCTGCTGTATTATTGTATTATGCTGGATATATACAGGGCATTTATGCAGTTCTAAGTGAAAAATGAATTCAATAGTGCTACTATTTACAGAACAAAATGCCTATTGAGGTGAAAGAAATACTCAGTCTTGCTGCTGTTTGGTATTAAATGCCTTCCCCTAACCCCCCCCACCCTTTTTTTTTTAACTAAGCTGTACTACTTCCCAGGCTATATTCAATTCCAGCCTCATTTCCTCCTCCTTGTCCCTATTCTTCTTTTTTGTAAAACAGAGGCCTAAGCCAGATTGTCTGTCACTTGAAGTCTGGTATTTGGTAATTATAAATATACTGCTCCTAAAAATCAATCAATCAATCAATCAATCAATCAATCAATCAATCATTAATGTTTCTTTTCCATCTTTTTACATTGCTCTTATTTTATTTCTTTGAATTTAAAATTTTCTTATGTTATTATTTCTTTCCTGCACTAACTTCCAAACATTTTTTTCTCCCTATTACTAATTCATACCTGTAAAAGTGCCACATACCCACTTAACACAGCAGTTTCTGGTCTTAACAAGTTTGATAATTACCAAAACTGGAAGTCTGATTATCTTTGATAGAGCTCCATTCTAGTGTGTGGTAACATTAATTTCTTGTGCTAACTTGCTAAATTATAGTACAGTTTTTTTTTTGTAAAATGGTGTTCTAGATTATTTCTATGAATAAATATTTTTATATAAACAACTAACTTTTGAATTATTAGATATTGAAGAAATGTTATCACACTCTGATCTGTGTGTGGTCTCATTTAAACAGAGGAGAAGGTTAGTTGAGGCTTTCCTAGGAGACAGGGCTTCTGTTCTAGCTGGCCTTGAGATTCTGACCACACACCAGCTCTTCGCTGAGTCTCCAGGCTTTCCTGAATAATTCACATACAAGTCCCTACTACTGCAAGGGTCAATTTCTTGTCCCTTCCCCCACTTCTGATTTTCCGTGGAACTTTGACTAATACATAATATACATACTAGAAATTTTGATGAACAAATGAATAATTCTCTTGATGAGTCTGGGGGAACATGTTGGTATGCTCCCAAGCATGAATATTTAAATTTAAAAATAATATTTCAGTCTAGACAGGTCTTAAGGGGTTCCTTTAAACACCACTTTTTTTGGGTTCAACTATATAGACTTCTTGTTTTAGAACTTAGTTATAATTTCTGGGCTCTTTTTAAACCCAGTATCAATGACTCTTTATTTCTGGTTAGCCTCTATGTTTTGGTACTTCTTTTCCTTGAGTCTTTGGTAGGAAAGGGAGGAAAAGAATTCTCTCAGCACTCTACAAATAGAAGAAAGCTCAATTGTGAGCCCTGATTACTCACCTTGGCTGTGATGTTAGTCAAGTCTGCTGTACCATATACTTTACCCAGAATCTTCTTCAGTTAAGATATCATTTTATTCTGATTTAGGGAAATGTAGCTGAACTCAAGGGAAAATGGCATTTGAGTCACAGGGAAACTTCTCTATGTTCAGCTCCACCCCTGGGAAGGAAATAATTGTTGAGAGTTAAGTTGGTTGGGGGAATCTCAGAGAGATTATAGAAATGGCCAATCAGATCATATCTCTAGCTGAACTATCTCTAAGACATGCGTTCCACAAGTTCTAATGCATCAATGGCCCAGCTACCTTGACTCCGTCAGTTTTAGAAAGTGTGTTTTTTATTTTCTGGAAGGAAAGACTCAGCCAACACTGAAGTCAAGAGTCTTTTTTTTTCTTTTCAAAATTATGGTTCTCTCATACAATATACTCCAACTGCAAAAAACACCAAGCTACACAACCATAACATATATGTAGAGGGCCTCAGACAGATTCATACAGGCTCTGAGATTGTCGCTTCAGTCTCCATGAGCCTCTGTGAGCCCTGTTTAGTCGATTCTGTGGGCATGTTATCCTGGTTCCTTTAACCCTTTTGCCCTCTATAATTCTTCCTTCTCCTCTTCTTTTTTTTTGGGGGGGGATTCCTCAAGCTATGAGTGGACTTGAAGTTAATGGGCCAATTAACTTAAAAAAAAAGCAGAGTAGATGTTTTAGAAAAAAGATCAAGATAGGTTCAAAACTGAAGAAACATGAAACATAAGATGAACATTGTGATCACTTGCCAAAGTGTTGGAGACCAGGAAAATGTGATGTTCTCAATCTTCCATCATAGCACATTTTGATAAATTCAGAAACTTAGTACCTGCCGCTTGAGTCATGTTCTTACAAATTCAATGCTTTTTATCCTATATCCACTTTCTCAAAAGTAAAGACAGTTTATTGGATCCTACACCTCCTACCACCAAGCTCTTGTCAGTCTCCTTTGTTTCAGATATAACAAGTAGTACACATTACACTTTCTTTATTCATTCACCATATAATGTAGAAGAATATCAGCTCTGAGAAGGTCCTGGAACAGAGACTTGCCTTTGAGTTAGTGTACACTATAAGCACTTTTGCATGTGTCTCGTATTACAGGTAAAGCTATGATGCTGATTGTAAAGGAAAGTGTGGAGTCTCTATCAAGCCCCAACATGATTCCTACTAGATACAAAGACATTAATCAGGCCACAGCACCCAGAGCTGATCCTGTGCTACAGCACTCCATACCCAAATACTGTTAAGAGAGCATGTCTCCCAGGAGTGCTGACAAACCTGTGAGCACAGGTAAGACCAACACTTCTGTCCAGAGGGACCCTCTTGGAGTCCTGAGGACACAGGAAATGAGGAGCAGCCTGGGACAGGATACTTCCAGCTTCCATCTGTGCCAGGAACTGAGCCTGTGCCATAGTGTTCCATACCCAAATACCATCAGGAGAGAGCTTGTCTCTCAAGAATGCTGACACACTTGTGAGCACGGGTAAGACCACTACTTCTGTTCAAATTCTTGGCCAAAGAGGGACTAGCCTAGAGCCATCAGGACAAGGAACCAAGAAGCAGCTGGGGATAGTATCTTTCTGGTTTCTGTCTACAACCTGGAGCTGACCCTGTGCCACAGCTCTCCATAACAAAATTCCTTCAGGGTCTCCCAGGAATACTTACACACAGGCTTTCAGGAGGGACAAGCCACAGTCAGAGACAGTAAGACCAGCTAACACCAGAGATAACCAGATGGAGAGAGGAAAGGGCAAGAACATAAGCAACAGAAACCAAAGACTACTTGGCATCATCAGAACCCAGTTCTCCCACCACAGCAGCCCCTGGATACCCCATCACACCAGAAAAGCAAGGCTCTGATTTAAAAATCACATCTCATGATGATGATAGAGGACTGTAAGAAGAACATAAATAGCTCCCTTAAAGAAACACAGGTAAACAGGTAGAAGCCTTTAAAAGGTAACACAAGGCGAGTGGGGGTGTAAAAAAAAAAAGAAAAAAAAAAGGTAACACAAAAATCCCTTTTAGACTTACAGGAAAATACAACCAAACAAGTGAAAGAATTGAACAAAACCGTTCAGGATCTAAAAATGGAAATAGACACAATAAAGAAATCACAAAGTGAGACAACTGTGGAGATAGAAAACCTAGGACAGAGATCAGGAGTCATAGATGAAAGCATCACCAACAGACTAAAAGAGATAGAAGAAAGAATCTCAGGTACAGAAGATATTATAGAAAACATTGACACAACAGTCAAAGAAAATGCAAAATGGAAAAAGATACTAGCCCAAACATCCAGGAAATTCAAGACACAATGAGAAGACCAAACCTAAGGATAATAGCTATAGAAGAGAGTGAAGACTTTCAAGGTAATGGGCCAGTAAATATCTTCAACAAAATTATAGAAGAAAACTTCCCTAACCTAAAGAAAGAGATGCCCATAAACATACAAGAAGCCTACAGAACTCCAAATAGATTGGACCAGAAAAGAAACTCCTCCCATCCCATAATAGTCAAAACACCAAATGCACTAAACAAAGAAAGAACATTAAAAACATTAAGGGAAAAAGGTCATGTAACATATAAAGGCAGAGCTATCAGAATTATACTAGACTTTTCACCAGAGACCATGAAAGCTAGAAGATCCTGGGCCAGCCCAGGCTACTATACACAGCAAAACTCTCAATTACAATAGATGGAGAAATCAAGACATTCCATGACAAAACCAAATTTACACAATATCTTTTCCTCAATCCAGCCTTCCAAAGGATAAGAGATGGAAAACACCAACACAAGGAGGGAAACTACACCCTAGAAAAAGCAAGAAAGTAATCTTCTTTCAACAAACCCAAAAGAAGATAGCCACACAGTCATAGAAATAACACCAAAAATAACAGGATGTAACAATCACTATTCCTTAATATCTCTTAACATCAGTGGACTCAATTCCCCAATAAAAAGACACAGAATAACATACTGGATATGTAAACAGGACCTAGCATTTTGCTGCATACAGAAAATGCACCTCAGTGTCAAAGATGGACACTACCTCAGAGTAAAGGGCTGGAAAACAATTTGTCAAGCAAATGATCCCAAGAAACAAGCTGGAGTAGCCATTCTAATATCAAATAACATCAACTTTCAACAAAATGTTGGTCAAAAAGGATAAAGAAGGACACTTCATACTCATCAAAGAAAAACTACCAAGATGAACTCTCAATTATGAACATCTATGCTCCAAATACAAGGGCATCCACATTCATAAAAGAAACTTTGCTAAATCTCAAAGCACACATTTCACCTCACACAATAATAGTGGGAGACTTTAACACCCAACTCTCAGCAATGGAAATACAAACTAAACAGAGACATAGTGAAACTAACAGAAGTTATGGACCAAATAGATTTAACAGATATCTATAGTTTTCATCCTAAAACAAAAGAATATACCTTCTTCTCAGCACCTCATGGTATCTTCTCCAAAACTGACCATATAATTGGTCACAGAAAAAGCCTTAATAGATACAAGAACATTGAAATAATCCAATGCATCCTATCAGATCACCATGAGCTAAGACTGGTTTTCAATTGCAACAAAAACAACAGAAAGCCCATATACACATGGAAGCTGAACAACACCCTACTCAATGATAACTTGGTCAAGAAAGAAATAAAGAAAAGAATTAAAGACTTTTTAGAATTTAATGAAAATGAAGATACAATATACCCAAACTTCTGTGAGACAATGAAAGGAATGCTAAGAGGAAAACTCATAGCTTTGAGTGTCTCCAAAAAGAAAACTGGAGAGAGCAGACACTAGCAGCTTAACAGTACTCCTGAAAGCTCTAGAACAAAAATAAGCAAATACACCCAAGATGAGTAAATGGCAGGAAATAATCAAATTCAGGGCTGAAATCAACCAAGTAGAAACAAAAAGAACTATACAAGGAATCAACCAAACCAGGAGCTGGCTCTTCAAGAAAATTAACGTGATAGACAAACCCTTAGCCAGTCTAACTAGAGGGCACAGAGACAGTATCCAAATTAGCAAAATTAGAAATGAAAAGGGAAATATAACAACAGAAACTTAGGAAATTAAAAAAAATCATCAGATCCTACTACAAAAGCCTATATTCAAGAACACTGGGAAATCTGGATGAAATGGACAATTTTCTAGATAGATACTAAAACCATCAGGTAAACCATTGAAACAGTCCCATAACCCCTAAAGAAATAGAAGCAATAATTAAAAGTCTCCCAACCAAAAAATTCCCAGGACCATATGGGTTTAGTGCAAAATTCTATCAGACCTTCAAAGAAGACCTAATACCAATACTCTTCAAACTATTCCACCGAATAGAAACAGAAGGAACACTATCTAATTCATGCTATGAAGCCACAGTTATGATGCATATTCTCCCTTGGAGATGGAATGGTTTCTGTCTAATCAGGAACTTGTGTCAATTTCCTTTCATAGAGGCCTTCATAAGAAATAGTTTTCTACTTCTATCATGTTTAATATTCCAAATAGATTTTAAAAACTGGTTGAGTGAATATTACTTTTAGCTTCAGAAGATATTATGTATATTTATGAGGCATTTAAGTATTATAAATTATTTTGATGACTTAAAAAAGTCAATGCTGAGTTGTATATTTTAAAATAAATTTTATTAGTTTAATAAAAAAAAAACCAAAGACACCAATCAGGAATATCAACCTTACTGAATTGGAAGTAGTTAAAAAGTGATCACCACTAGACTAAACAGATGATACTAAATTCTGCATGAATGGGCCAGGATATTTTTAGAATCTGATTTTATTTCCGTAATGGAGCCTGAGCAGGAGCAGACCATAGTTCATGGTTAAAAACTGGTATACACACTTGAGACAGACTGAAAAAGTTCTATGTATATGAGTACCACTTTCCAGGTCTACTTCTGCCACTTGATTCTTGTCCAGTCATATCTAACTACTTGTTCTACTATACAGGCAGAGGACTTTACCCTTACTCTCTTCCCACATCTATTTCTCTTTTCACGTCAGCTCAAATTTCCTCATCCACCAAATTCACACTTCCCCTTTTGTTCAGGAGCCCAGTCAGAACAAAGAAAATCTTAAAAGTTTACAAATGTATGATTTCCCTTCTTTCCAACCTTAGCCAGTATCAGTGACACATTGCTTGTCATTAGACTTCCTTGCTTATCCACTCCCCACTGCAATGGACTGTGAGATTCTTGAAGACAAAAATGAGTTCTTATTTTTACTTCTAAGACCTTAGAAACTTAAAAATATGCATACATCAAATGTTTGCTTAAGCCTAACTTTTTAACATATGTGCCAGGTCCCCATGTGGGTTGACATGACCAGGTGTTGGGGATGTAGCAACAGTAAAGTTTCTGAATACTCAGTGAACAAAATGGCATCCAGAATGAAACAACGAATTGGAGGGGTTTCTGCAAACAACAGCCCATGCTACAACCATGTGATTACATTGCTGGGTTGGTTCTGAGCATAACACATGTGTACTTTTCATTGCATATGGTACCACACCACAAATTCTAGTGACTACATCCTGGAACAATTTGCATCACTTTTGAGTCTATGGTGTTTCTTGTTTGTTTGTTTGTTTGTTTTTCTGTGTACACAAAATCTCTTCTTATAGAAACATAATGCCTTTATTATAGAAAAGAAAGCTTTTGATATTTTTTAGCATGAAAATAAAAAATTATTATCTTTGAATTGTATAATGCTAGAATTTAAATTACTACTATTTTACTTACTGACTTCAGTTTAATTCTGAAATGACTCTAAGTGTACTTCTGCCATTTTGTCTTATGTATTTATAAAGTGATATTCTCAGCAGGGGCCATTATAGAAGAGAATTTAGCTGTGAAAACTTTTAAAGATACTTAATAGTCTGCAGTCTGAAACACTCACCTGTAACTTAATTGTTTATGTGAAAGAATATTTCATTAATACCCAAATTTGCTTTCATGTTTATTAAGTGGTAAAAATTTACATTTAATACAAAATGTTTTAACATAAAAAAATTCCATGACTTCTGACCAGTAAATATTTGGTTCCACTACTTATTTAGTTTGGTTTCACTTACTTACTCACTACATGAATGCCAAGGATTGTGTCAAAATTTCTCAGGTGAAAAGGCATCAAAATAGAATAATTTCAAGAAGGCTTGCTGTGATAAATAAATGAATATCTCAGTTAAAAATTGGAAAATCTGCTTTGGCCTTTACAACATATTGTGATATATACTGCTTAGTGTATAATGATCCCAGAAATATTGCATAAAATAATTATTTACATTTAACCATAGGAAGGACACAATGCTAAACAGATTGATTCCCTGCTTACCCAGGACTCTGTACATACTTTTAACAACATACCCATTTCATTATATGAAATGTTTTTATATTTAGAAATTTAATGTCTACAAAGCAAAGGCAATGTAGGAACCATTATTCTGTTCCTGGAATCTAAAACAGGGTCAGAAAACATTGGCTTTAAGAAAATATGTGGACGTAAATGAGGTAACGGACAAATTTTCAGGTCAGAGAATGTAGCTCAGTAATAGAGGGCTTGCATAGCATGTTAGAAACCTTGGATATGATCTATAATAGTAAACAATTATAGAATTAATTTTCACCATAGCCTTATTCTTAATGTTGGTATCAACAACAAAGAAACGTGTATGACTTGATCCACAAAGTATATATATATATATATATATATATATATATATATATATATATATATATATATATATATTTCCCAAATACTTCACAGGCTCCAAGTCTCATAAGTATCCAATGTCATCAGGTCTGATCTTTTCCTCTCAGAACTCTGAACATGGCTCCCCTGATGGGCTTGGACTTGACACTGTAGATGATGGGGTTGAGCACAGGAGG